>NC_059228.1:660000-960000 GCF_020615455.1 Coregonus clupeaformis | reverse complement strand
AAACAGGTAGTACAGCTGCCAAGCTCAACACTGAACCAGACACTAACTAATTTACATGAGTAGCATGGGATAGATAGGATCCCAGACGAGCCCCCACTTTATGTTACGAACCCCGTGGCTCTAAACATCTAGGGTGGATGGACATGAGACCCGTAACATAAATTCATGTAAATTATAAGTGTGGCATGGAATAGTGAGAACAAATAAGACACAACTACCATGAACTACCGTCAAACACAAAGTGTTTATTTATGAACACACGGTAAGGGTTTGGGAAAAAGGGCTGAGCAGGACCCAAGAAATGAAACAATAGTGTAAAACCCCCTAAACTGATCTAGCCTGCCTGAAGAACCGCTAGGCTACTGCTACCATACAAAAATACAGTGGGTGGTCCGCTCAGGTCTAACTGGTGTTTATAGACAGATTTCTTCCTACGGGTAATGTACGCCCAAGGGCAACTAGCTTAAACCCCCCTTTTCCCAAAAAAACACACAAAACTACTAAACAGGGTACTCAGCAATTAAATAAGTACACAGGATACAACAGTATCCACACTCAGGTAAAGAAATATTTTCTAATAATGTTACCAATAGGGTAACCACAACTTAGTGCGTACACAACACACAGGACACCACCGTGTCCATACTCACATATGGCAAAAAGTCTCTCTCTCTTGCAACAAACACAAGTCTGGTTTTATACAATGGGCTGTGTGATTCAACAAACGAGTAACAGGTGGTGCTATTCACAGGAATGTTCACTGATTGGTCCAATCAGCAGACACCTCAACGACCACCAATCAGGAACATACAGGACACCTGTGATTAGGGCAGAAAGAGTAGAAACACACAAAAACACAGGATACCTGTATCCGTAACAGAGTCGCTAGAGCGCGATGGGACAAGGATGTACAAAAGCCGCTTCAGTGTTATAATTGTAAAATGTTTGAACACGTGGCAAGTGTTTGCAGAAGAAACAAATATGTTGTTGTTGAAGAGTTTGAGGAAGCACGGTGCTGTTGTAATTGTAATGGGAATCACGCTCCCGAGTTCCCAGAGTGCCCTGATAGGGTCAAAGAGGTTGCAGAAGCTAGGATCAGGGCTATCCAGCAGGTATCCTATGTGGAGGCAGTGCAAATGGCAGATGGAGCAAGTGGAGATAAAATGAGAGTGGATGCGCCACAGCCTGCTTTGAAAAATGTTGTTAATCAGAGGGGATCCTGAGATGCTAACAGTGAAGAAGGTAGACTTTGTTGCGTTTATCGTGCAAGTGATAAATTGCACTGGACAAACTAATAAAAAATTGAAGAAAGTAGAAATCATTGTGACGGCGGCGAAAATATGTTTGGATCTTTAGGACTTCATGGCCGAAATGTTACAGGGAATACGGAATGAAGAGAGTTCCCCCCTCTCAGGCTACTGAGCCTGTATTGGGATCTGAGAAGACATTTGAATCTGATTGAAGGAGTGAAGTTTTTGTTCACCCTTCCCCCTTCTGCATTAAAGTTGATCAGTTTTCACCCATCCAGTAGGTGGCGGCATGCACTTCTAACATTGTTTGCGGACCGCCATAATACCATAGAAGAAGAAGAAGTAGGACATCGTCATCAGAGATTAGAGATTGGATTATTGTACTAGTGTTGAATGTCCAAACTGAAGTAGCTAACTAGCTATTATGTTATGGTAAGAATGATTTAAGGTAAGAAGTTGTTGCTTGTTTGTTGCTGGGCAGTGACATTGTATCGCCGATATTAGCGGACACATTAGCTAGCAAATTAGATATCTAACTAGCTAACATTAGGTCACAGACAACTAACTAGCCAAGTTATCTAGCTGGGCCCGGTTACCCAAAAGTATCTTAAGGCTACGTTAATCGTTAGAATTTTTGTGGAAGCATCGTTAGATCTTCGACCTGTTTCCCAAAACCATCGTTACTAAAGTTGCTCTTGAAAACGCTTGTTATTTAAGACTGCCTACCTGTGTTGATTTCAATCATAGGCATATAGCCTAGGCAGGCTACAGCTGGAAAAATTGAGGACTCTGATTTCAAGAGAGAATACTGTTTATGTAGAAAGAACGAGACTTAGTTGTTTATAAACAGATCGGGTTTATTAGCTACAACATCCTTGTGAAGCTATCAAAACAACAACTGTTTAGCCCAGGTACGGTGACTACCGTAGGAGTCAAAAGGAAATTGCCTACAATAACTCCCAGGGGCTACATAGCGAATATATACAACTGTTTATTAAGGATTTTCATGCCAATTACGTTAGCATACGCTATGCAGTGTATGTGAATTGATGCTCGCTGCTCTCACATGCAAATTTCACCCCGTTGACAGGCGTCTCTCAATTCAATTGAATTTAATGTAGCTATTTGTACGCTACTGTCTGTCATTTTTGCCTCTATATTTCATGACGTGTAACGTGCGCAATGATGAGCCAAATCTTAATTTAGTGCATTATTATAGGTTAAGCATTAGATTAAGCCACCTCAATATTTGTAGCCATAGGTGTTAATATCTCTCTAGTAGGTGATCCATCGTCAGTATTGTGTATTAATTTTAATGTTAAGGTAAGATTGGAAAGGGAGAACGCTGATCTGAGAGCAGTGCTACACATGCCTAAACGACGCACTTAGCGACCATTTTCTCTGGGTAGTGTTTTGGGAAACGCATGTTACATCTTCGGCCGTTGTAGGAAAGATGCATCGTTAAAACACTTGTAAGCCTAAACGCCATCACTATCGGGAAACCGGGCCCTGATTAGCTACAGATTGGTGACCTTCTGTCTCTGCTTCGGCAACGCAACACCATTAACAACTAGCTACAGGCGTGCTAGTTAGCATTACATTCCTCCTGCTAGTAGCCTCTTCGCTCCGGGAGACCTGTACACCAATGTATAATGGTCTCCCAGAGCTTAGATCCTGTTTGCTGATGTTACCAATAATAGTCTTTCCTGTCAGTAAACACGTCTGTCCTAAAAGTTATGATGTTAGCTAACTAGCCAGTTATTTAGCCAGCTAGCTAGCTATTTATGACTATGCTAGAAATACTAATACTAACATTGCTTTGATCTAGCTAGTTAATTTTATCAACTGCAGAGACATTCAGGTCTTAGCTATGATTCCTAGCTAGTTGTCTATCGCTAGCTGTAAACAGCTGAGTTTCCTTCCTATTTAAAAACATCATCAGATCTACACTGCCAGAAACAAATAACACTTTGTAAATGATAGACATTTAATCATAGGACTGGAATATTTCAAATACTAACATTAATTAGCTAGCTAACTAGTTATTCTTCTCATCAAGGCCTTTTAATGATATCCACCTATAATCCGCCAACACATTTGAGAATACAGTACAACCCCAATCGACGTAAGTACAGATTTTTATTTTTTTACATTGACCCTTTTATCAATATTGTAATATTGTAATAACATGATGTTCTACAGGAAACCTGCTTTTATATATGTACATGGGTGTGTGTAATAATGTGTACATCTCTCACCAATCGACACTCCCAGGTGTGAGCCTGCTTTGAGAAGGTTCTGGAAGAGGTGACCCGCTACACCCCTCGCTACATGGAGGAGATGGAGTCTATCTTTGACGAATCACAGGAGGAGGATAGGAAGAGGATCAGCAATGACCAGCAATGGACGTCACAAACAATGAGAGTTAGGCTACACCTGCAGTCAGACTGTTACTAGGAGAGGGTGTATGCAGTCAGATTGTTACTAGGAGGGTGTATGCAGTCAGATTGTTACTAGGAGGGTGTGTGTGGATGTGGGTGGTCTTTCTTTATCTCATCTCTCACTGATCATTTCTGTCATGCCCTGATCTCTCATTCCCCCTCTCTCTCCCTCCCCTTTGTATCTTTCTCTCTCCCAGTGTGAAAGTTCTCCGTCACTGTGTTTTTGAGATCAGTGTAGACCCGGAGACCTTTAACCCCTGAACACTGTTCGTTTTTTAGACCAGTGTTGACTCAGGGAGGCTGGGTTGGAGACAGAAAAGAAGCATGTCTGTTCTACGAAATATATTCCCAAATAAAACACTTTCGAAAGCAGTTTTGGCCTTTCTGAAAAAAGAGGGGTATCCCAGTTTTAAATTGCTACCATGTTTATTCTCTACTCCTTCAATTGCGCGTGCCATCGTTTTAAATATGCAGTTTTAAAACTGGAGCTTTAAGCATAGTTTAAGCGCAGCTGCGCAACATAGCTCTTAAAGGGGCAATTGTGTCTTAAAAGTGCAATTACATACTTTGTAATAGAAACAAACAAAAATGTTGAGTGAATAATAGGTATTTATATATTCATATGTATAGTAAAATAACAATAATAAATAATAATAACAATTAGGATGTTGTGTCCAATGGGGTAAATGCACTTGGACAAACCCCATGTTTCAGCCGATGTACATTTTATAGCCACTATGCTTTATCAGTTGGGATACAGGTGATAATGCTTATTGCTAATAGCACATCTGATAATATAGGCCATGCATAGGCTACAGTGGGGGAAAAAAGTATTTAGTCAGCCACCAATTGTGCAACTTCTCCCACTTAAAAAGATGAGAGGCCTGTAATTTTTATCATAGGTACACGTCAACTATCACAGACAAAATGAGAAAATAAAATCCAGAAAATCACATTGTAGGATTTTAAATGAATTTATTTGCAAATTATGGTGGAAAATAAGTATTTGGTTAATAACAAAAGTTTCTCAATACTTTGTTATATACCCTTTGTTGGCAATGACACAGGTCTAGAGGAGATCTGCATGGAGGAATGGGCCAAAATACCAGCAACAGTGTGTGAAAACCTTGTGAAGACTTCCAGAAAACGTTTGATCTGTGTCATTGCCAACAAAGGGCATATAACAAAGTATTGAGAAACTTTTGTTATTGACCAAATACTTATTTTCCACCATAATTAGCAAATAAATTCATTAAAAATCCTACAATGTGATTTTTTGGATTTTTTTTTTCATTTTGTCTGTCATAGTTGACGTGTACCTATGATGAAAATTACAGGCCTCTCTCATCTTTTTAAGTGGGAGAACTTGCACAATTGGTGGCTGACTAAATACTTTTTTTCCCCACTGTATATACTGTATTCTATAATATTCTATTGTATTTTAGTCCATGCCGCTCTGTCATTGCTTGTCCATATATGTATATATTCTTAAATTATATTCCTTACTTAGATTTGTGTGTATATGTTGTGAAATTGTTAGATATTACCTGTTAGATATTACTGCACTGTTGGAGCTAGAAGCACAAGCATTTCGCTACACCAGCAATCACATCTGCTAAACACGTGTATGTGACAAATAAAATGTGATTTGATTTGATCACATACAAATGTGTAGCAGACTTAAGAATGTGCCATAAACTCACTCCTAAGTTAGCTTGAAATGTCGCAGATGGATCATCCAATTGGTACGTTTTGGGTGGCTCAAACCGTTGGTTCGTTTTCAAGGAGGACGGTCACATGTGTCTGCGAGCAGAGGATCACTGGTTCGAGCCCAGTGTGTGACATGGACAGTGGAGGAAGCTATGCTGTGTTTGCATTAGCACTACATACCAAGTTCAAATCATCAACACTTGATAAGTTGATCATTTGAATCAGCTGTGTAGTGCTGGGGCTAAAAACAAAGATGTGTACCCCTTTGGGTCAACAGGAACAGGATTAAGAAATGCTGTTATATCTAGACTAATCACCAGTGGTGGAAAAAGTCATAAATTGTCATACTTGAGTAAAAGTAAAGATATGTTAATAGAAAATGACTCAAGTAAAAGTCAAAAAGTATTTGGTTTTAAATATACTTAAGTATCAAAGTAAATGGAATTGCTAAAATGTACTTAAGTATCAAAAGTAAAAGTTTAAACCATTTCAAATTCCAAACATTCAGCAGACCAGACGGCACAATTTTCTTTTTTTAATTTATTGACGGACAGCCAGGGGCACACTCCAACACTCAGACATCATTTACAAATGAAGCATTTGTGTTTAGTGAGTCCGCCAGATTAGAGGCAGTAGGGATGACCAGGGATGTTCTCTTGATAAGTGTGTGAATTGGACAATTTTCCTGTCAAAATGTAATGAGTACTTTTGGGTGTCAGGGAAAATGTATGGCGTAAAAAGTACATTATTTTCTTTAGGAATGTAGTGAAGTTAAAGTAAAAGTTGGCAAAAATATAAATAATAAAGTAAAATACACATACCGCAAAAAAACTACCTATATAGTACTTTAAAGTATTTTTACTTAAGAACTTTACACCACTGCTAATCACATCCCCACCTCACCTCTTCCTGGCTACAGTGCCTTGCAAAAGTATTCATCTCCCTTGGCTTTTTTCCTATTTTGTTGCATTACAACCTGTAATTTAAATGGATTTTTATTTGGATTTCATGTAATGGACATACACAAAATAGTCAAAATTGGTGAAGTGAAATGAAAAAAAGAACTTGTTTCAAAAAATTCAAAACAATAAATAACGGAAAAGTGATGCGTGCATATGTATTCACCCCCTTTGCTATGAAGCCCCTAAATAAGATCTGGTGCAACCAATTACCTTCAGAAGTCACATAATTAGTTAAATAAAGTCCACCTGTGTGCAATCATAGTGTCACATGATCTCAGCATATATACACATGTTCTGAAAGGCCCCAGAGTCTGCAACACCACTAAGCAAGGGGCACCACCAAGCAAGCGGCACCATGAAGACCAAGGAGCTCTCCAAACAGGTCAGGGACAAAGTTGTGGAGAAGTACAGATCAGGGTTGGGTTATAAAAAAATATCAGAAACTTTGAACATCCCACTAAGCACCATTAAATTCATTATTAAACAATTGAAAGAATATGGCAACACAACAAACCTGCCAAGAGAGGGCCGCACACCAAAACTCACAGACCAGGCAAGGAGGGCATTAATCAGAGAGGCAACAAAGAGACCAAAGAAAACCCTGAAGGAGCAGCAAAGATCCACAGCGGAGATTGGAGTATCTGTCCATAGGACAACTTTAAGCTGTACACTCAACAGAGCTGGGCTTTATTGAAGAGTGGCCAGAAAAAAAGCCATAGCTTAAAGAAAAAAATAAGCAAACACGTTTGGTGTTCGCCAAAAGGCATGTGGGAGACTCCCCAACCATATGTAAGAAGGTACTCTGGTCAGATGAGACTAAAATTGAGCTTTTTGGCCATCAAGGAAAACGCTATGGCTGGCGCAAACCCAACACCACTCATCACCCCGAGAACACCATCATGTTTTTCATCGGCAGGGACTGGGAAACTGGTCAGAATTGAAGGAATGATGGATGGCACTAAATACAGGGAAATTCTTGAGGGAAACCTGTTTCAGTCTTCCAGAGATTTGAGACTGGGACGGAGGTTCACCTTCCAGCAGGACAATGACCCTAAGCATACTGCTAAAGCAGCACTCGAGTGGTTTAAGGGGAAACATTTACATGTCTTGGAATGGCCTAGTCAAAGCCCAGACCTCAATCCAATTGATAATCTGTGGTATGACAAAGATTGCTGTACACCAGCGGAACCCATCCAACTTGAAGGAGCTGGAGCAGTTTTGCCTCGAAGAATGGGGAGAAATCCTAGTGGCTAGATGTACCAAGCTTACAGAGACATACCCAAAGAGACTTGCAGCTGTAATTGCTGCAAAAGGTGGCTCTACAAAGTATTGCATTTGGGGGGGGTTCTGTTTTTTTGTCTTATTTCTTGTTTGTTTCACAATCAAAAATATTTTGCATCTTCAAAGTGGTAGGCATGTTGTGTAAATCAAATGATACAAACCCCCAAAAAATCAATTTTAATTCCAGGTTGTAAGGCAAGAAAATAGGAAAAATGCCAAGGGGGGTGAATACTTTTGCAAGCCACTTTATCATAGACATGATCCAACTCTGTGAACACTTTGACTGTACTTCAATTAATGTGTTTCACGTGTACCTGTTTGCTTTCTTTGTCGACCATAAGCATGTAGGTTAGATATATAACCATTGCTTGGTTGTTAAAAAGTTTCTGTATTGCTACAGTTTGCAAAAGTAATTGTGACACTATTTATGTTTTTCAGGTGATCATGGTGAGTGTTTAGGAACGTAATTAGTTTAGAAACATTCTAGTTTTAAAGTTAATTTCCTTCAATTCTAGACATTTTGACATGGGGCGTAGAGGAAAATGTTGTAGTTTTATAACAAAATTAATGCAATTCTACTCATTTTGCCATGGTACATAGAACATATAGTTTTATTTCATGCAATTCAAACACAATCAATGGGGGGCCCCTGGAGGTCAGGGCTTCTGGGCACATGCCCGGTTGGTATTCGGTCATGATTACTAAAAGTTTGGATAGCTGGATAGACTAACTACCAATCTAACAATTGTTAGCTGACTGTCAGTGACAGACATAACAAGAGAAAAACTAACTATGCACAAATTTTGAAATTGCACCTGGTGTATTCTACTATTCTAACTATCAATAGTAAGTTGAGACCCCACTGAGTTCCTTAAACATTTTATTGGGTTGGGGGCCCCGTAGCGGCCAGGGGCCCTAAGCGACCGTTTATGTCGCTTATGCGTGGAACTGACCCTGATTACACAATTGCCAGAAAGTGAGGATAAATCAGGTTAAGACCGCTAAGATGCTGCAACATCAGTCAACAGCCATATTAGTGCAGAACAACATTGCCTGTATGATTTTGTGATGAGACTTGAAATAAAATTGGAGATATGGCCAAAGAGTAGCTATTAACAACAATCAAGGTAAGAATAGACCTACTACTACTTCTGTTTGATGAAACTGTCATGGCATTATGCTATTACATGTCATTTTAGAGCATTGTTTTTTTTATTAGCTAACGTAGCTAGCTAGCTACGTTGGAGAGGTTGGTTTGATGCACCAAAATTAACGTTTGTAACTTAGCCGATCTAAGCTCATGCCTGTTAGATAGTTCATCTGTCTTGATTTTAATTGTGAATATGGATGAGATAATTGAACAAAATAAGTATGTTGAGGGTCAATGTTGTCAAGGTATGAGTTAGCTAGCCAGCTAGTATACTTGTGCCATAGCTGGGCTGCTCGAACGAGACGTGAACCCAGGAGCCTAGCTAGTGAACTAACATTACAATGTTACGTGGGCGAGGATATTGGAAATTTAATCAAAGCCTATTGGATGATAACTTGTTTTTAACTAGGACAGAGGAATTAATAACAGATTTTTTCCGACATAACATATGTACAGCAAATCCCCTTATTGTATGGGACACCTTTAAATGTGCTTTTAGATGCCATGCAATTCAGAACTCATCTCAAAAACAAAAGCAATTTAGGTCCAAAGAGTCCATACTAACAAAGGAAATAGAAGGTCTAACAGAACAGATAGATAGCAATAAAAACTGTAACATAGAGGCTCAGAATAAATTTGAGGAAAAACAAAAAGAAATGGAGAAACTTATTCAGGAAAGATCAAGTGTAATATATTATAAAAATAAAGCAAACTGGATGGAATATGGGGAAAAATGCACCAAATTATTTTTTAATCTTCAACATAGGAATGCTACCAAAAATAATTTACTGAAACTGGTTACAAATGACGGAGTCACCCATGATTCACCAAATTATATTTTGAAGGAGGAAGCAAAGTACTTTAAGCATATGTTTTCATTTCAGCTGCCTCCATCTCCTCTAACTGAAGCTAACTGTAGGGATTAGTGTTCTATTGATAATGTAAAATTAACAGCCATACAGAAAGACTCATGTGAAGGTGAAATACAGAGGAGGAACTTCTGGATGCAATTAAAGACTTTAAGTCCGGAAAAAATCCAGGGTTGGATGGCATACCAGTCGAGGTATACCAAACCTTTTTTGATATACTCAGAGGACCATTATTAGCATGTTTTATCCACTCCTACCTAAATGGTAGATTATCAGACACTCAAGAAGAAGGTCTGATTTCATTATTAATGAAACAGGATACAAGTGGAAAATAATTAGTTGGAGGCCCCTTACACTTCAGTGTTGTGATGCAAAAATTCTAGCAAAATGTACAGCGTATAGAAATAAAAAGGTATTGTCGGACATTATTCATTCTAATCAAACAGGTTTTTTACATGGAAGATACATTGGAGATAATATAAGGCAAGTACTGGAAACAATAGAACACTATGAAAAATCTGTGAAACCAGGCCTGCTATTCATAGAAGACTTCGAAAAGGCATTTGATAATGTACGACTGGGGTTTATATATAAATGCCTGGAGCATTTCAATTTTGGAGAATTTCTTATAAATTGGGTTAAAATCATGTATAGTAACCCTAGGTGTAAAATAGTAAATAATGGCTATTTCTCAGAAAGTATTAAACTGTCAAGAGGAGTAAAACAAGGTTGTCCACTATCGGCATATCTATTTATTATGGCCATCGCGCTGTTAGCTATTAAAATCAGATACAACAATAATATCAAGCGATTAGAAATCCAGGGTTTAAAAACAAAGGTGTCATTGTATGCTGGTGATTCATGTTTTCTTTTAAATCCACAACTTGAATCCCTCCACAGCCTCATAGAGGATCTAGATACTCTTTCAACCAAATTATGATAAATGTACTATATTACGTATTGGATCACTAAAAAATACAATTTCTTACATACATACATACAATACATATCCCAAATGAAATAAATGATCTCAGTCCAATCTATTTTAATGGAAAGTTATCAAAAATAGATAAGATCTTGCTACCATGGAAAGGTAAATACCTGTCAATTTGTGGAAAAATCACCCTGATTAACTCTTTAGTATTATTCCAGTTTACCTATTTGCTTATGGTCTTGCCTACGCCTAGCGAACAGTTTTTTAAATTATATGACAAAAAAATATTCCATTTTATTTGGAACGGCAAGCCAGACAAAATTTAAACGGGCCTATTATATAATGAATATGAATTCGGAGGACAGAAATTATTAAATATTAAAGCATTAGACCTATCACTAAAAGCTTCAGTCATACAACAGTTATACTTAAATCCGAACTGGTTCACTAGCAAATTAGTAAGATTGTCTCACCCAATGTTCAAGAATTGCCTTTTTCCCTTTATCCAGATTACAACCACTCACTTTCAGTTATTTGAAAAGGAAATCATCTCCCAAAAATCACTATTTCAAAACAAACAAGCAATAGAAAGTCGGTTGCAATTTCAATTTAATCCTCCAGAAACGACAGAACAAATAATGCAACAAATATTGTGGTTAAACTCAAATATACTAATTGATAAAAAACCATTTTTTTGACAAAATGTTTAAAAAAAGGTATAATCTTCATAAATTATATCATTGGTAGGATTGGTGGAGTTATGTCGCACATGCAGCTAACAAAAACATATGGAAATGTCTGCTCTACGCAAAATTACAACCAATTATTGCAGCATTACCACAAAAATGGAAGAGGAAAGTGGAAGGGGGAAAAAGTAAGGAACTTGTCTGTCGGCCTTGCATTAAAGAAAACTGTGTTAAATAAAAAAGCATACCAGTTTCATTTAAGGACCAAAGGATTGACAGCCGTCCCATATAGATTCCAAAATAGTTGGGAAGAGATTTTTGATGTACCGATCCCATGGCATAGTGTTTATGAACTGATACTTAAAACGACGCCGGATTCAAAACGTATAATTTTTCAATTTAAATTATTAAATACAATTCTTGCTACCAATAGAATGTTATTTATATGGGGGGTACTATCTTCCCAGCTATGCAGATTTTGCTGCGAAGAGACAGAATCATTAGATCATTTGTTTTGGTACTGTCCATTTGTAGCTTGTTTTTGGACACAGGTCCAGGAATGGCTAAAGGATTGCAATATTTACCTGGAGCTAACCCTGCAGATAGCATTACTGGGTGATCTGAAAAGTCATAGTCAATCGATCAATAATATAATAATACTTTTAGCAAAAATGTTTTTTTCAATTTACAATCTGTAGAAACAATGAGAATAGAAAGGTTCAGAACTTTTGTAAAACATCACAGTACAGTTGAAAAATATATGGCAAATAGAAATCCAATATGGATGGTGTTAAGAGATAGATGGGAGGTGTTGAATGGAGTTGAAGGATGGGACTAATAACAACTAATAACAACTAATAACAAGATAACTAATAATGTAAGCATACTGTGTCCATAATAAGTATGTAGGTTATAGGTTGAGAGCTTTTGAGAAAGAGCACAGTTATAAAGATATGGCATATAGAAGCAAACCGGAAGGACATCATGAAATTGATCGGAGAGGTTGAGGGTAGTAAAAACAAACAAAATAGAATTATTGTAAAATTGCCTGTGTCCATAAAATGTATATAGTATGTATAAGCTGGAAGTAGAGGCCTAAGCATTGTTGTTCACTAGTTTACTCCAATTAGGGAAGGGGTGGTGGGGTTGGAAAGTAATAAAGGGAAATATATATTTTTTAAGGATATGTATATGTGTATGTATATATATATATATATATATATATATATATATATATATATATTGTGTGTGTGTGTGTGTGTGTGTGTGTGTGTGTGTGTGTGTGTGTGTGTGTGTGTGTGTGTGTGTGTACATACATATTTGCGAGAGAAAAAAACATATGGGGGATTGGAAGTGATGCAGACAATTACATTGATGGAAGTTACAATCTATCTGCAATATTAAAGCTGATCTACCACCCCCCCCAAAAAGAAAACAATGTTAATGAAACAGATACAATTTCAAAAATGTATGCTATCTGGCTTGAATTACATTTTGAATATGGCTTAGATATGGCTGAGAACACTGTAGCTACAAGTGAACACATCCGGGACACAACTGCGCGCGTCCCTTTTATCAAATTCCAAAGCGCATATTGAAGATGTTAGAAGAACAGTCCACATTTAGCCTACTTTTCGTCAGCCAACAAGATGACTAGGACTAACGAACAGAAAAAGCACTAGCCTATGTCAATCTACTATTCCCCATAGTACAAAAGTTGACCTATTCTATTGGTCAACTTGTCCTTCTGTGCAAGACATAAATATTCCAAACATACTCTGGGACAGTTGTGGGATGCGATCGATCCCAAATTAATACAACCACTCGCATCAAAAAAACATGTGTTTTGTGCAATGTGGCAACAGATCAGAACATTTAGCTTAAAATGTTGATAAACTATTAGGCTATTTCTTCACATTATAAGCGAAGCAATGCGCACACGGCAGTAGGCTATAAGAGCAAATGTTCCAAAATGCAATTAATTAGCAGGAAAACGATGTTCTCAAAGTGACCGCAAATGCGATTATGCATGTATGCTTTATTATAAAGGTGCATTTTTATGGTGAAAATTATCTTCCCCAAACTTGAAACTCACAGGCCGCCTATATATGCCAGTTAGGCCACTTTAGATGTGATACAAACCTTATCAAAACATACAGTGAGGGAAAAAAGTATTTGATCCCCTGCTGATTTTGTACGTTTGCCAACTGACAAAGACATGATCAGTCTATAATTTGAATGGTAGGTTTAGTTTAACAGTGAGAGACAGAATAACAAAAAAAAATCCAGAAAAACTGTTGTAAAAAATGTTATAAATTGATTTTCATTTTAATGAGGGAAATAAGTACCCCTCTGCAAAACATGACTTAGTACTTGGTGGCAAAACCCTTGTTGGCAATTACATTTTAGCAGACCCTCTTATCCAGAGCAATTAGGGTTAAGTGCCTTGCTTAAGGGCACATCGACAGATTTTTCACCTAGTCGGCTCGGGGATTAGAACCAGTGACCTCACGGTTACTGGCACAACGCTCTTACCCACTGAGCTACCTGCCACCCAATCACAGAGGTCAGACGTTTCTTGTAGTTGGCCACCAGGTTTGCACACATCTCAGGAGGGATTTTTGTCCCACTCCTCTTTGCAGATCTTCTCCAAGTCATTAAGGTCATTTCGAGGCTGACGTTTGGCAACTCGAACCATCAGCTCCCTCCACAGATTTTCTATGGAATTAAGGTCTGGAGACTGGCTAGGCCACTCCAGGACCTTAATGTCCTTCTTCTTGAGCCACTCCTTTGTTGACTTGGCCATGTGTTTTGGGTCATTGTCATGCTAGAATACCCATCCACGGCCCATTTTCAATGCCCTGGCTGAGGGAAGGAGGTTCTCACCCAAGATTTGACGGTACATGGCGCCGTCCATCGTTCCTTTTGACGCGGTGAAGTTGTCCTGTCCCCTTAGCAGAAAAACACCCCCAAAGCATAATGTTTCCACCTCCATGTTTGACGGTGGGGATGGTGTTCTTGGGGTTATAGGCACCATTCCTCCTCCTCCAAACACGGCGAGTTGAGTTGATGCCAGAGCTCCATTTTGGTCTCATCTGACCACAACACTTTCACCCAGTTCTCCTCTGAATCATTCAGATGTTCATTGGCAAACTTCAGACGGCCCTGTATATGTGCTTTCTTGAGCAGGGGGACTTTGCGGGCGCTGCAGGATATCAGTCCTTTGTTTTCTTGGTGACTATGGTCCCAGCTGCCTTGAGATCATTGACAAGATCCTCCCGTGTAGTTCTGGGCTGATTCCTCACCGTTCTCATGATCATTGCAACTCCACAAGGTGAGATCTTGCATGGAGCCCCAGGCCGAGGGAGATTGACAGTTCTTTTGTGTTTCTTCCATTTGTGAATAATCGCACCAACTGTTGTCACCTTCTCAGCAAGCTGCTTGGCGATGGTCTTGTAGCCCATTCCAGCCTTGCCTATGCCTGACATCCTTGGAGAGCTCTTTGGTCTTGGCCATGGTGGAGAGTTTGGAAGCTGATTGATTGATTGCTTCTGTGGACAGGTGTCTTTTATATAGGTAACAAACTGAGATTAGGAGCACTCCCTTTAAGGGTGTGCTCCTAATCTTAGCTCGTTACCTGTATAAAAGACACCTGGGAGCCAGACATCTTTCTGATTGAGAGGGGGTCAAATACTTATTTCCCTCATTAAAATGCAAATACATTAATAACATTTTTTACATGCGTTTTTCTGGATTTTTTTGTTGTTATTCTGTCTCTTACTGTTCAAATAAACCTACCATTCAAATTATAGACTGATAATTTCTTTGTCATCGGGCAAACGTACAAAATCAGCAGGGGATCAAATACTTTTTTCCCTCACTGTATATGCGTATGGGCTAGGCTACATGAGGTGTGCGACTATGATTTGAAAAAGTTGCAAAAAAAAAGGCATGTGCTGTTTCTTGCCTTACTGTTAAGTGATAATACATCATTTGGAAGTGATAGGCTAATATTGTCACCAATCAGACTATTCTTAATTTAATGTTGTCTTTACATATGCTAAATAATAATGTGTGTGAAATTAGTTTTGAAAAAAAAAAATACATGTCAACCGTGCACTTAAATAGCGAATGGAGGACACTTTTCCCGTGGTATATTTTTATGCCAGCCAGGTAGGCTACACTCCTGTTGTAAAGCGAAGCAATGTGTATAAATATTAGGAAAGTAGAGAAATAAATATAGTAGGCTTAGCCCATAGAAAGGTGATGGGATCCTCCTCTTTTTAATAGAGGCCATCAAAACTCTTGTTTTCTCAAGCAATTGCATAGCCTATAGAAATGTTGCGCAACATGAGCTCATTGGCTCTCATGAAACGTTTGATTTGATTTTCAATAACATTTGCATTGATGTCAGTGATTAGAGGGATGTAGTATCGAGTAAATGTTGCTAGTGATTGCTGATAAACAAAGGAGTCCGCTCATACTGAACCTTTGATCATGAGTTTATTCATATCACAAGCTTTCAGCATGAGTTACAGGTGACATGCCCACCCGGAGAGCGACGCCTCAGATTGCAATGGTCGCTCTGCTTTCCTGTGCCTCCAGCATATACTTATAAACAATGTAAAAATATGGGTTGCTCCCTCTGCTGTCCAATCACATGTCTCCCCTGGGGCGTCACCCTAAAAATGGCTACTTTTGAACTAAGATAAACATTCTTTCAGTTCCACTTAAAAACCCATTAACAAAGACATAATCCTAATACACTACATTTCCCCCCTTCGAGACGAACTAAAAGTCTCGAAACCAAACAGAATAGGATTATGACAAGTAACAATTTATCTTATTGAGTATCTTTAACATTAAACCAAAAAACATTCTTCTCTAGAGTGTATATACCTTTCTATGAAATATGAATAACTGTTTATGAAGTGTGAATACATTACTATGAAATATGAACAAATCTTGAAAAACTGTCTGGCAACCTTCGTTCCAAATTCATCCATCAATCAAGACAGTAAAATTCTCTCACGGTCCCTCTGCCCCAGGCAACCACCTAGGTACTCCAGATGAATCAATAAATCTTTATAAATGCATTTGAAACTATGATGCAATTAAATACACATGAAAGCCCCAGCAAACAAAATACTATCCAAAAAATGTCCACACCAAGGCTGGTCAACCCATCGGACCCTATAGTGGACCTCTCCCTGCCTAGACTCCCTGTCCCTAAGCATTCACGAAATAAACAAAAACATCTAAGTTCCCCACATGTATTCAATAACATCAAATATCATTCTACAAAAATTAATACCTAAGACTGTGACACAAATTATGTATTACACATGCAAATATGTCTATATTTCATTGCAGACACTGGAATGTAGTCCACTACACTTCATCTCCCCCGTAGTCTCCTCTTCCAATGCATTGTTGATGATGGAATGGGAACCTTTCCCCCCCTTTCTGGTTCCATCTCCTCCAGTCATTGTCCTTTCATATTGTCCCTTCATATTGTCCTTGTTTGAGTATTTCAATCTCCACATATTCCCCCAAATGCTTCTGGAAGAAAAGAAAAGACCAAACAGTATCTTTTGCAAAACAACACTTTCAAATTAAACATCAATATCAACTAAGAATATAAAAATTATATATAAATGATGTATGAATCAATATAAATGATAGAATAATGAAATAGGATAATGTGATTCATTCATACACTTCCCCCCTTTGATTCATAAAATCATACTAAAATCACCCTAATATTGAAAAAAAAATTGAAAAATGATCAAATAATCAAAAAGGATATTTATCCATTAATTCTCCATCCAGTCCCACTTGTCCATCTTCATCCAGATCAGGAACAGTCAACAACGGCATGTGAGTGTTGTCTCCAGGCATCACTACTCCAACATATCTCAATATCATAGCTTTCTCAAAGGTCAGTAACAAATTACAAACATCACACACAGTGCTATCAAAGCTGCCATTAAAATCTAATCCATCACTGCTCCTACTGGGCCTAACTGATCTTGCAACCAAGTCTTCGCTGACCATCCAGCTCCTTCAGATCTACCAAACGCATCCCTTATATTCAACGCATAGTGATTCTATCTGAACTATCTGGAATCAAAGTATAGCTAACATTATCAATATGATCTGCCAAAAATGTTACACCATACCATGGAAAAAGTCCCCCCTTCTCTCTTAGAATTATCCTCCAATGATAGGCTTCCCAGACTATGAAATGTCGCCATGTCCCTTTCCACCCTATTTCCAAACCTAGAATCATATTTATCTGTGTCCGGTGCTACCCCTCTTTTAATGGTAAAAACCTCATATGGAAGCTTCATCGTTGACATGTAACAACATCCTGTCCATCCATAGGGTAAGAATATATACGCTTTATCACCACAAACCCTCCAAATATCTCTAAAATTCCCAATAGTCACATTTTCTGGCAAAAGCTAATCTTTTACCATCAAAGTCCTGCTCTTCTTACTAACTGGAACATAAAAAGTAACATTATATTTCTCATTACTACCCTTAAGGTCATGCATACCCAAAGTTATCATATAATCCTCACAATCTGATATTCCCATAAACATACCCCTTACATCATACGTTTTATTAGAACAAAAACAACTTTTAGCCCTCACTGGTTTCACCTCCAATGCTTCAGGGTTCGCTGTTACCTGATTTTTCTTCCCATCTAACAAATTACCATAGGGTAATTCATTTAACCAAGAACACTTCAACCTAGGCTTAAACAAATGTTTTGACAACGACATTATTTTATCTGTTACTGATTCTCAACAGACATGGACCCTCAAGATTCCTCACTGATCTTACTGAATGAGCTAGCTGCTGGAACCAAAGATTCCTACCTGCCCATCCATTTTTAATTTTCACAACAGAAGAATCAAACCCATCCATTTAGTTTCTCTCTTCCCTAATGAGCGGTACTGATCAGATACCTCTCCTTGTCTGTCATTAAAATCAAAGACCTCATCCTGTACCTCCATGATAGTATCCTTCACTATTTCAGATGAATCTATATTCTTCTCTACCACTATCTGCTTTCCTATTTTAACCCTATTCGTACTATCATTGACAGTACTCTCTATCCGTACCATAAACCCCTGAGTCCTTCTTGCTACCCCCCTTTAATTTCAGAAAGTTGTTGTCGGTGTCATACTTCCTACATTTGTTATTGCCGTCGCATCATTAATCCCTTCCAAAGTTACCCTTAAAGTAGTTGATTTAGTTGATGTATTAACACCCTTAACTACTTCTAGTGGGAAAGTTACCGATATCCTCTGTGTATTATTTACTGTTGGAGTGGCTACTATAATATACTCCTCCTGAACTCCTTCGGTGACTGTGGAAGCTTCAACAGATTTCAAATCTTCCATTATAAGCGTCACTTTACGAATTACATAGCCTTTTAACCAATAATTCTTAACCGGAACAAATTTTAATGCTTGCACTAGATAAGTACACATATATTCTCCCTGATCTTTCTCTGTAACATTACGCAAAATAAATGAACAATCACTCATAACCCTCTTCCACTTCATATCGTTGTACAAACTATACCTCCTTTTACTAGGTGCAACAGCTTCTACTTCTGGTCCTGATAACAATACTTCTTCTCCATAATTATCTCTCCATGTGGGAGAAACGTCACCATCCTAACCCTAATAAGTATTTTTCCTCTAAAATTGGTGCTGGAGCTATTGGTTCCCTTATAATCAAATGCGATATATTTATGGCTTTAATAACTATCAATGTTGAAAGAGTTAAATTGCTTCTCACTGTTGTTTCAATATGCTGAAGTGTTTATGCCATTGTTGTCACTTCATCTATTTTCCCTAAGACTTTTAACTCCTTACTTGTATTTCCATCTATCACCACTAGTGTCAAATGACGTAAATGTAACTTACATTCACTCTCTCTTCCTACTCTAAACCCTCACTTTCAAACTTTTGATTATAAAAAATACACCCACAATTACCTTGATCTTCCTGCTGGGAATTGTAAGTATAGATACTCAATCACCCTCAATCTTCTCTTATCATTCAGCAACACATACTTTCTCAATGCATCTGCTCCTAACAGATCTAAACTCCTACCATATCTATCTTCCCACTAAACTCTAAAATGTCCTTCACCACTGTTCTCTCTCTCTTATTACTAACTTTGAAACTTAGCTTACTGTCATAGAGTTCCTTCAACCCTAGTTCTCCTAACTTTTTTAATCTAATCTTTTCTCCTAACCTTTAAAAACCTTTTCCACTGATTTATTCACAAAATCCTTTACCACCAAATTTTTAGAATATGTGATTGGGAAGTTTCTGCTTCTGACTTCTTCACACACAGACTTGGCAAACGACTAAACATCTTTTAGCCCAGCCTGAAATCTCTTGGTGTAGGAATGTAACCCAGAATAAATCACCCCTTTTAACTTTATTTTTCAGACAGATTGTCTAATAGGCAGTCTAATAGATTCCCAAAAACCCTACTCTTTTAAAATATTCTACCAGACAGCCGTTTAGTGTACATCTTATTGTACAGTTCAATTTATACAATGCATCTCTTCCCAACAATGCAATAGGTATATGTTCTAATATTAGTATGTCTATTTTAATTTCTCTTAGATTTTTATAGCAGAGCTCAATTGGTTCCTTAAGAGTAATTAGCTGTTTTACTACCTCAAATCCCTATCCTAATTAGTTAATTTTACATAGTGAGATGTTTAACCTCTTTACGCTCAACACAGATAAAAGCTTTTCCACTATTCACCTAATTTCTCATAGTCCTTTGTTTTCACTTCAATTGTTAGATATTTTTCTTCTTCTCTAATCGGTGCTATCAGCTGACACCCCCCTTCGTATCTTCTAGGCACCTCTAGAATCCTTGCTCCGGACCCCTGTAGGGGTTCACCGGTCCTCCAGATGATCTTGACTGGCCCCTGTATCTTCCTCTGAAATTCCCTCTGATGTTTCCTCCTGATTTATTGCACTCACAGGTAAAGTGACCAATCTGTCCACAATTATAACACTCTTCTGAAAGTTGCTGGAAGTGTAGCTGAAATCTTCCTCCTCCTTCTAAGCCTTCTCGTCCTCTTCCTCTCCAATTCTGTGTCTGTCCAGAAACTGGCTGTGGATATGGATAACTGGTACCCCCCTTGGTGGCTGGTACAATTGCGGTTGGAACTGGTCCTGTTGAAGCTGTGGCAGTGATTGTTGATTTGGTGCACTCTGATTCTTCCTAACCAAAGCTTGTTTCTTCTCCTTCTTCTTTCTTGTTGTTGACATATCAGGATTCTTCAACAGCTTATATTCTAAGTTCTGTCCTCGAAATATCATCTTCCATCATCTTCTTACTATTGGCCTTTCCTTGACCTCAATGTATTCTTCTCCTCCAATTGTTGGGATTCTTTTCTCAGCAGTTTTTCTTCTCTTCTGTATCTTCATCCTCATCCTACCGAACCTCATTCTTCTCTTAGTTTCCAGACATCTCGGTTTTTTCTTACTTCTGGAGGTTTGGATTCATCTTTCTGGTCGTTTCTGCTTGTCTTCTATCTATTATCGTTCATCTTCATCTCTGATGCAATAATCACCCTCCTGGATGATCACTGGAAGCTGAGGATAAACATCCCTAAGCTCTACTTCCTTCTCATAAGGTGGGTGTCTTTTTGCTGATTCCGTGTGTGAGAAAGGTGTACTAACTTCTGCCATTAGTTTTTCTGTCGCCTTCTCTTCCTTTAGCATTTTCTCTATACCTTTGTTTATTTTATCGTTGGAATCTTTTATCAGTTTTTGTTTGAGAATGAAGGGCAACTTTTGTTTCATTTGCCGGATAACCTAGCAATACTTTAGTTAAAGGATTACTATTTTGTACAATATCAACCGGTGTAATGACTTTCATAGCCTTGCTGTCCTTTCTCCCCATTGTAACTACTCTTTTATATTCCTTTATTGTGAATTATTTTATTTTAGACTATATAGCCTATGGCTTCCCCCCTTTAATTATTAATCATTTTTTAATTTTTTTAAATCAATCAACAAAAATATGAATATTAAAAAATTCAATTAAAAATTTTATTCAAAAAATATTTTTATTAAAAATAAAAAAATCAATTAAAAAATCAATTAAAAATTATGAATAATTAAACCCAATTTTTTATTTCTATATCCTATCTTACCAATTTATCAATTAGTGGCTATCTTACCAATCCTAAAAACAAAGCCCTCTAACCTTACAACACTACAATTCCCATAAACCCCCTTGCTCTATAAGCACCTAATTATCTTAATTTTACAGAATAATGTCAGTACTCGATTTCCAACACAACTGCAATCAAACCCAAGTGATGCCAGAGACTCTAAAATGCAAATTTTATTCAAATGATCAGTCTGTTGCCAAGCCTCTGTGAAATTGTCATAACATCAAATATCCTGTAGGTGAAGATTTTGCAAAGAGACCAGTACCAAAACCTCTTTGACTCGATCCTCCCCCCGTCACGTGATGTCACGTCAGCACCTCTCTTTCTTTCTCCCTCTCTCTCCTCTCGTTCCGTCCTATCGTTCCTCTCATATGACAAAAGAGCATAGAAACAGAAAAAGAATTTAGCAGTCATGCAATTACTGAGTTATCCACATTCAATATTCCCCCACTCATATTCGCTCCAAGACTTAACTCAGGACTAAATAGCTCAATAACATTTTTATTTATTTTAATCCGTCATTTAATTTAATTTATTATAATCCGTCAACATATATCTAATTTATAAATTCACTACATCCCAACAAATAGTTTCATTTTCAAACAACAGCCGCTTTAAAACTAGAAGATTCGTGTCCAAATCTCCCCTTTTTCTGTGTGTTTCTCTGTCTCCCCCTGCAGCCCAGTCTAACAGAAATATGACCCATTTACCCAAAATTCCCCTTGTTGTAGGTTTAGTAAAATCCCACGCATGCGCGATACATTCAAAAATACTTTTTCACCGTGGAAGGGAGATTCTTAGCTCTCTCACCAACCCAAACAGACAGTTTAACAGTCCTGCTGTACCTCCGTTTTCCCCTCATAGTCAACAACATTTAACAGCGCTCACAAAACCTAGAACCGAAATTCTACACACAAACATAATTTAAGAGGCTTTATTCCATCGCAGTGGACCTCTACGGTCACATGTTCGCATGCAGCAGATAGCATTTAGCATTAGCATTTAGCATTAGCCTGTATGCACCATGTAGCATAAAAACAATGCACCCGACATTGCGTCTTTAATTACTTTTTCCTTTTTCCTAACTTTAGGCTGCCGTGAGTATGGATATTTTATGAGCGGTCCCCCCAAGCAGATACCCCGTCGGATAGAAGATGAGCAGCAACTTAAAATAAATCTATAACCCAACCCCAGTCCAAGACTGACCTGACAACACCTAGCGCGTTACCAGGATTTATGGCCCACCATAGGGGTCGCCTCGTTTGTTCCGAGGGCTTATCAAATCCTGCAATGTCCTAACTTGTATACATATCTTGGCCCCCGATTGTTCTTGACTTCCTATTCAAGCAACACATCTCTATAGCCAATTTATAGGCTCTCCCCCCTTTTGCACTGTTTACCAGTGCAAAAAGAAATGTATAATGATTTGCCAGACCCCCAGTTCTCAGCAATAACACAACATTAAGCACACTTCGGTCCTAATGGTACATTTCTCCAGTGCACAATCAAATAGCATCCAAACTAACAAACTCCCAAAGCGGTAAGAAAAAAACTCACCCTTGTCTGGCCATGACTTCAGAACGAGTTAGCTTGGCGGCTGAATGAATGGAACAAAGAAGTAAATGCAGTCCATCCTGTTCGTGACGCCATTTGTAGTATCGAGTAAATGTTGCTAGTCATTGCTGATAAACAAAGGAGTCCGCTCATACTGAACCTTTGATCATGAGTTTATTCATATCACAAGCTTTCAGCATGAGTTACAGGTGACATGCCCACCCGGAGAGCGACGCCTCAGATTGCAATGGTCGCTCTGCTTTCCTGTGCCTCCAGCATATACTTATAAACAATGTAAAAATATGGGTTGCTCCCTCTGCTGTCCTATCACATGTCTCCCCTGGGGCGTCACCCTAAAAATGGCTACTTTTGAACTAAGATAAACATTCTTTCAGTTCCACTTAAAAACCCATTAACAAAGACATAATCCTAATACACTACAGGGACAATAGAGTGCTGAGTACCAGGCAGTTAGAAAGTTTGGTAGGCTACTAATGACCAACAGTAGCATCAGAGCTTGGAGAAGCCTAGTTACCGTGACTAAATGGTCACTTGGAATTTGACTGCGGTCATGACTTGTGACCGACGGTGTGGCGGTAATACAGTCACTGTAACAGACCTACTCCCAACTCATTGCAAGCCAACTGGCGCTAACAAGGCCAGAGTGCTTGTCGGGGACCCAAACACAGAGGCCATATGACTTTGTTTGATAGCTTTCATTTTCCTGTTCAATACTAATGGGAACAATTATTTTATTCAAAGGTTCTTATGGCCTTTATGAGCCAGAAGAATTTCAGAGAACTGCTTTGGGATACTTGCTGCAAGATGGAGGATCCTGGGACGACCCTCGACGTTGCCCCAGAGAAAGCTGAGTCAATTGTGAAGACATGTGTGGCCCTCCTCAACTACCATTGCAGAACGCGTCTCCTTCCTGAGTGGTATGACGACTGCGTGGTCCCATGGAGTGGAAACGCGTTCTCTGGAGTGATGAATCACGCTTTACAATCTGGCAGTCCGACGGACTAATCTGGGTTTGGCGGATGCCAGGAGAACACTACCTTCCCGAATGCATAGTGCCAACTGTAAAGTTTGGTGGAGGAGGAATAATGGTCTGGGGCTGTTTTTCATGGTTCCGGCTCCTTAGTTCCAGTGAAGGGACATTTTAACGCTACAGCACACAATGACATTATAGATGATTCTGTGCTTTGTGGAAACAGCTTGGGGAAGGCCCTTCCCTGTTTCAGCATGAAAATGCACCCGTGCACAAAGCGAGGTCCAAATGGTTTGTCGAGATCAGTGTGGAATGACTTGACTGGCCTACACAGAGCCCTGACCTCAACCCCATCGAACATCTTTGGGATTAATTGTAACGCAGACTGCGAGCCAGGCATAATCGCCCAACGTCAGTGCCCGACCTCACTAGTGCTCTTGTGGCTGAATAGAAGGAAGTCCCTGCAGCAACGTTCCAACATCTAGTGGAAAGCCTTCCCAGAAGAGTGGAAGCTGTAATAGCAGCAAAGGGGGGACCAACTCCATATTAATGCCCATGATTTTGGAGTGAGATGTTAACAAGCAGGTGTCCACATACTTTTGGTCATGCAGTGTACAGTTGAAATCGGAAGTTTACATACACTAGGTTGGAGTCACTAAAACTCGTTTTTCAACCACTCCACAAATTTCTTGTTAACAAACTATAGTTTTGGCAAGTCGGTTAGGACATCTACTTTGTGCATGATACAAGTAATTTTTCCAACAATTGTTTACAGACAAATTATTTCACTTAAAATTCACTGTATCACAGTTCCAGTGGGTAAGAAGTTTACATACACTAAGTTGACTGTGCCTTTAAACAGCTTGGAAAATTCCAGAAAATTATGCCATGGCTTTAAAGCTTCTGATAGGCTAATTGACATAATTTGAGTCAATTGGAGGTGTACCTGTGGATGTATTTCAAGGCCTACCTTCAAACTCAGTGCCTCTTTGCTTGACATCATGGGAAAATCAAAAGAAATCAGCCAAGACCTCAGAAAAAAAATTGTAGACCTCCACGACTCTGATTCATCCTTGGGAGCAATTTCCAAACGCCTGAAGGTACCACGTTCATCTGTACAAACAATAGTACTCAAGTATAAACACCATGGGACCACGCAGCCGTCATACCACTCAGGAAGGAGACGCGTTCTGTCTCCTAGAGATTAACGTACTTTGGTGCTAAAACTGCAAATCAATCCAAGAACAACAGCGAAATACCTTTTGAAGATGCTGGAGGAAACAGGTACAAAAGTATCTATATCCAAAGTAAAACGAGTTCTATATCGACATAACCTGAAAGGCCGCTCAGCAAGGAAGAAGCCACTGCTCCAAAACCGCCAAAAAAAAAGCCAGACTACGGTTTGCAACTGCACATGGGGACAAAGTTCATACTTTTTGGAGAAATGTCCTCTGGTCAGATGAAACAAGAACACCATCCCAACCGTGAATCACGGGGGTGGCAGCATCATGCTGTGGGGGTACTTTGCTGCAGGAGGGACTGGTGCACTTCACAAAATAGATGGCATCATGAGGAAGGAAAATTATGTGGATATATTGAAACAACATCTCAAGACATCAGTCAGGAAGTTAAAGCTTGGTCACAAATGGGTCTTCCAAATGGACAATGACCCCAAGCATACTTCCAAAGTTGAGGCAAAATGGCTTAAGGACATCAAAGTAAAGGTATTGGAGTGGCCATCACAAAGCCCTGACCTCAATCCTATAGAAAATGTGTGGGCAGAACTGAAAAAGCATGTGTGAGCAAGGAGGCCTACAAACCTGACTCAGTTACACCAGCTCTGTCAGGAGGAATTGGCCAAAATTCACCCAACTTATTGTGGGAAGCTTGTGGAAGGCTACCCGAAACGTTTGACCCAAGTTAAACAATTTAAAGGCAATGCTACCAAATACTAATTGAGTGTATGTAAACTTCTGACCCACTGGGAATGTGGTGAAAGAAATAAAAGCTGAAATAAATCATTCTCTCTACTATCATTCTGACATTTCACATTCTTAAAATAAAATGGTGATCCTAACTGACTTAAGACAGGGAATTAATACTAGGATTAAATGTCAGGAATTGTGAAAAACTGAGTTTAAATGTATTTGGCTAAGGTATATGTAAACTTCCGACTTCAACTGTATGTTCTCTTCCTCTGGTTGATGACTGCTTACAGAATATGTCATGTTGTGATCAACACACTTGGTTTTGCAGTTTGAATTTTGCTGTTTTTATTATTGACACTTTGCAAATCACAATAAAGACTACCATAATGACAGTCTCTTCATCCTTGTGTTGTTTTAGTTTGTCATATCTTTTTATTTTAGGCTAGACCCTCAAGACATTTTGTTATGTGTAGTGGCCTATCACTTAGGACTTTCCTGCCATGGTACATGGGTGAGAATGTAGACAAAACTAGACCCTCGAGACATTTACCTAATCAACATAACACAAGGTTGTACATGGTCACGTGTAGTGGCCTTTCAATGGAGACCTTCCTTCTATGCTACATGGGTGAGAATGAGTGTCCAGCTGTAGACAATAAGGACAGACCCCCAGGACATTAACCTCATCTACATTCAGTGCCTTCAGAAAGCATTCACACCCCTTAACTTTTTCCACATTTTATTGTGTTACAGCCTGAATTTAAAACGGAGAAAAAAAGAAGAAAAATTGTCAGTAGCTTACACACAATACCCCATAATGTCAAAATGGAATTTTTACAAATTAATAAAAAATGAAAATCTGAAATGTCTGGAGTAAATAAGTATTCAACTCCTTTGTTATGGCAAGCCTAAATCATTTCAGGAGTTTACATTTGCTTAACAAGTCACATAATAAGTTGCATGGACTCACTCTTTGTGCAATACTAGTGTTTAACATGATTTTTTAATCACTACCTCATCTCTGTACCACACATACAATTATCTGTAAGGTCCCTTAGTCGAGCAGTGAATTTCAAACACAGATTCAACCACAAAGACCTTGGAGGTTTTTCCAATGCTTCGTAAAGAAGGGTAGATGGGAAAAAAATTGAAAGCAGATATCCCTTTGAGCATGGGGAAGTTATTAGTTACACTTTGGATGGTGTATCAATACACCCTGTCACTACAAAGATATAGGTATCCTTCCTCTCTCAGTTGCCGGAGAGGAAGGAAACCTCTCAGGGATTTCACCATGAGGCCAATGGTGACTTGAAAACAATTACAGATTTTAACCTTTTCCCATGTGAGTTCCAAATATCTCTAATGGTCGCCCCCAGCGTGAGTTGTTTTATGCACGTGATGTCAGAATGCACAGATTGTGTGATTTTTACTCAATAGGACAGTTAACACACGCTGCCTGCTAATTATCTATAGGCTATGTTTCAACTTGTCAATTTCAAATTATTTTCGAACAAGTTGTATTTTCTAACAACAGTTAGAATTGGGTTAGGGTTAGGGTTAGGGTTAGGGTTAGGGTTATCGTACGCTGCAGGGACCACTGTAGAAAGATCACACCCGTTTGTTTGTACTTGTGAAAAGGTTAATGGCTGTGATAGGAGAAAACTGAGGATGTATCAACAACATTGTAGTTACTCCACAATACTAACCTAATTGACAGAGTGAAAATAAGAAAGCCTTTACAATCTCCTTATTTTCAAGCACAGTGGTAGCTGCATGGTGTTATGGGTGTGGTTGTAATCGTTAAGGACTGGGGAGTTTTACAGAATAAAAAGAAATGGAATGGCACAGGCAAAATCCTAGAGGAAAACCTGGTTGTCTGCCTTCCACCAGACACTGGGAGATTAATTCACCTTTCAGCAGGACAATAACCTAAAACACAAGGCCAAATCTACACTGGATTTGCTTACCAAGAGGACAGTGAATGTTCCTGAGTGGCCAAGTTACAGTATTTGTGAAAATCTATTACAAGACCTGAATATGGTTGTCTAGCAATGATCAACAAACAATTTGACAGATCTTAAATAATTTTGAAAAGAATAATGGGCAAATGTTGCAGAATCCAGGTGTGGAAAGCTGACCCAGAAAGACTCACAGCTGTTATCGCTCCCAAAAGTGCTTCTACAAAGTATTGACTCAGGGGTGTGAATACTTATGTAAATGAGATATTTCTGTATTTCATGATCAATACTTTTGCTAAAATATTTAAAAACATGTTTTCACTTTGTCATTGGGTTATTGTGTGTAGACGTGTGAGAAAAACGATCTATTTAATCCATTTTGAATTCAGGCTGTAACACAACAAAATGTGGAATAAATGAAGCGGTACTTTCTGAAGGCACTGTAGCTCATGTACAAAGTAGTAAAAGTTTACTGAGGAACTGATTCGGAACTGTAATATTTTCTCTACAAATACAAATAACCAGACGAAGACATATGCAGACCTTAGATATTTATTTACGATCACAAGAGGAAAATAGTGCAATGTAAAACACAATGTAAAAAAAAAAACGTTGTCATGTCCCTGACAAATGGGAGACATTGATCAGGAGGAATAGACATCATCCAAGGTATCATGCTGTCATAGACAGCCTTTGCTGGACACTGCTACTGTTTCTGTAACTCCTGCTGCTGTTTCTTTAACTCATCCACCTGCTGCATAATGTCAGTGTCCAAAGGATCCTCAGCTGTCTTCCTCTTCCGGACACCGGAGCTGGGTCGGGAAGCTGTGGCGGAGGTTTATGGACTTACAGGGTAGAGAGCAAGGGTGTGCATGGACGGTGCGTTGGTGAGAAGGGGCGTTGGGGAGAGGGGCAGGGGAGATGATGAACCAGGCCGGGGAGACAATGAACCAAGGTGCGATGAGCCACCTGTAGATGGGCCCTCGGGGCTCAGCTCTGTCTCCAGGCTGTCTAAAACACCACCCCCATCCAACACCTAAAAGCAGATGGCAAATACATTACAATACATTGCAAGCAATCTTAAAACATCTCCATGGGCTCCTTTGAGTTAAAATGCTTACTCAAAAGAACTGATTTCATAATCATATCTAATTAGCACACACACCACAGTGTCTGTTTTCAGATGTTTTAACTAGCCCTGATAATCATCATGATAACAACATAGGCAAAGACGCTCCTCAAAACTGGACAGAGACCTAGACATGAATGTGCATAGCAAATTTCAAAATAAAATCTCAAAAAAGGAAGCATGCAAGAAGAATAGCAAGTAGTAGAAGTGAAGTAGCAGCACGTCCATCTCTTCCCTGTTTATACCAGAAGGGATACCAGAAAATATGTGATGCTACTTCGGGGCTCAATTTCCAGGTAGAAGAAAACTGCGTTGAATGCCGGAGCGTATTACAAGGAGCCGGCTCTTTTGTGACGAGAAACGACATTGTGACACCCGTTTGCGGATTCTCTGTAGACCCCTTTAGCTTTGATATTTGTCACTGACTACTAGCAATGTGCTATCGTGAAAATGATTGTTATGTGATCTCCACTTAATAACTAAATATACTGATCAAAAATATAAACGCAACATGCAACAATTTCAAAGATTTGACTAAGTAACAGTGGGGGAAAAAAGTATTTAGTCAGCCACCAATTGTGCAAGTTCTCCCACTTAAAAAGATGAGAGAGGCCTGTAATTTTCATCATAGGTACACGTCAACTATGACAGACAAAATGAGAAAAAAAATCCAGAAAATCACATTGTAGGATTTTTTATGAATGTATTTGTAAATTATGGTGGAAAATAAGTATTTGGTCAATAACAAACGTTTCTCAATACTTTGTTATATACCCTTTGTTGGCAATGACACAGGTCAAACGTTTTCTGTAAGTCTTCACAACGTTTTCACACACTGTTGCTGGTATTTTGGCCCATTCCTCCATGCAGATCTCCTCTAGAGCAGTGATGTTTTGGGGCTGTCGCTGGGCAACACGGACATTCAACTCCCTCCAAAGATTTTCTATGGGGTTGAGATCTGGAGACTGGCTAGGCCACTCCAGGACCTTGAAATGCTTCTTACAAAGCCACTCCTTTGTTGCCCGGGCGGTGTGTTTGGGATCATCATCATGCTGAAAGACCCAGCCACGTTTCATCTTCAATGCCCTTGCTGATGGAAGGAGGTTTTCACTCAAAATCTAACGATACATGGCCCCATTAATTCTTTCCTTTACACGGATCAGTCGTCCTGGTCCCTTTGCAGAAAAACAGCCACAAAGCATGATGTTTCCACCCCCATGCTTCACAGTAGGTATGGTGTTCTTTGGATGCAACTGAGCATTCTTTGTCCTCCAAACACGACGAGTTGAGTTTTTACCAAAAAGTTCTATTTTGGTTTCATCTGACCATATGACATTCTCCCAATCCTCTTCTGGATCATCCAAATGCACTCTAGCAAACTTCAGATGGGCCTGGACATGTACTGGCTTAAGCAGGGGGACACGTCTGGCACTGCAGGATTTGAGTCCCTGGCGGAGTAGTGTGTTACCGATGGTAGGCTTTGTTACTTTGGTCCCAGCTCTCTGCAGGTCATTCACTAGGTCCCCCCGTGTGGTTTTGGGATTTTTGCTCACCGTTCTTGTGATCATTTTGACCCCACGGGGTGAGATCTTGCGTGGAGCCCTAGATCGAGGGAGATTATCATTGGTGTGTCTTCCATTTCCCAATGTCTTCCATTGTATGTCTTCCATTTTCTAATAATTGCTCCCACAGTTGATTTCTTCAAACCAAGCTGCTTACCTATTGCAGATTCAGTCTTCCCAGCCTGGTGCAGGTCTACAATTTTGTTTCTGGTGTCCTTTGACAGCTCTTTGGTCTTGGCCATAGTGGAGTTTGGAGTGTGACTGTTTGAGGTTGTGGACAGGTGTCTTTTATACTGATAACAAGTTCAAACAGGTGCCATTAATACAGGTAACGAGTGGAGGACAGAGGAGCCTCTTAAAGAAGAAGTTACAGGTCTGTGAGAGACAGAAATCTTGATTGTTTGTAGGTGACCAAATACTTATTTCCCACCATAATTTGCAAATAAATTCATTAAAAATCCTACAATGTGATTAAATTTGTCTGTCATAGTTGACGTGTACCTATGATGAAAATTACAGGCCTCTCTCATCTTTTTAAGTGGGAGAACTTGCACAATTGGTGGCTGAATAAATACTTTTTTTCCCCACTGTACATATAAATACATATATATATACATATCCTTTTTAAAAATATATTTCTCTTTATTACTTTCCAACCCCACCACCCCTCCCATAATTGGAGTAAACTAGTGAACAACAATGCTTAGGCCTCTACTTCCAGTTTACACATACTATATACATTTTATTGACACAGTCAATTTTACAATAATTATATTTTGTTTGTTTTTACTCATGAACTTCCTCTACCCTCAACCTCTCAGATCATTTTCATGATGTCCATCTGGTTGCTTCTATATGTCATTTCTTTCTAACTGTGCTCTTTCACATAAGCTCTCAACCTATAACCTATATACTTATTATGGACACAGTATGCTTTACATTAGTTATCTTGTTGATATTGCTTGTTGTTAGTTGTTATTAGTCCCATCATTCAGCTCCATTCAACACCTCCCATCTATCTCTTAACACCATCCATATTGGATTTCTATTTGCCATATATTTTTCAACTGTACTGTGATGTTTCACAAAGTTCTGAACCCTTCTATTCTCATTGTTTCTACAGATTGTAAATTGAAAATAAACATTTTTGCTAAAAGTATTATTATAATATTGATCGATTGACTATGACTTTTCAGATCACCCAGTAGTGCTATCTGCAGGGTTAGCTCCAGGTTAATATTGCAATCCTTCAGCCATTCCTGGACCAGTGACCAAAAACAAGCTACACATGGACAGTACCAAAACAAATGATCTAATGAATCTGCCTCTTCGCAGCAAAATCTGCAGAGCTGGGAAAATTAAATCCCCCATATAAATAACATTCTGTTGGTAGCAAGAATTTGGTATAATAATTTATATTGAAAAATTCTAAGTTTTGAGTCCGGCGTTGTTTTACATATCAGTTCATAAACACTATGCCATGGAATCGGAATGACAAAAACCGCTTTCCAACTATTTTGCAATCTATGTGGGACGGCTGTCAATCCTTTGGTCATTTAAATGAAACTGATATACTTTTTAATTTATCACAATTTTCTTTAATGCAGGGCCGACAGACAAGTTCCATACTTTTTCCCCCTTCCACTTTCCCCTTCCATTTTTGCGGTAATGCTGCAATTAGTTGGTTGAAATTTTGGGTAGAGCAGACATTTCCATATGTTTTTGTTAGCTGCATTTGCAACATAACTCCACCAGTCCTACCTAATGATATCATTTACGAAGATTATACCTTTTTTTTAAAGAAAAGAAAGAAAAAAACAATTATATCGATTTGTATATTTGCGTATAACCACAATATTTGTTGCATTATTTGTTCTGTCGTTTCTGGAGGATTCAATTGAAATTACAACCAACTTTCTATGGCTTGTTTTAGAAATAGAGATATTTGGGAGATTATTTCCTTTTCAAATAACTGAAAGTAAGAGGTTTTAATCTGAATAAAGGTAAAAAGGCCATTCTTGTCACGATCGTTTAAAGATTGGTCGAACCAAGGCGCAGCGTGATAAGCGTACATATTTATTGAAGTACTGAACACGACAAAACAACAAACAAACGATACGTGAAGTCTTGAGGTTACACAAAACAAACCTATACGGAACATGATCCCACAACTGACTGGTGCCAAAAAGCTGCCTAAGTATTGTCCCCAATCAGAGACAACGAGCTACAGCTGCCTCTGATTGGGAACCACCCTGGCCAACATAGATCTAAACGATCTAGAACTAAACATAGAAAAACACAACATAACACGGAATATACACACCCTGACTCAACAAATAAACATCCCCTGAGTCAGGGCGTGACAGTACCCCCCCCCTCCAAAGGTGCGGACTCCGACCGCGCCACATAAACATCACAGGGTAGGGGCCGGGTGGGCATTCCGCCTCGGAGGCGGATCCGGCTCCGGGCGTGACCACCACTTTCTCTCCACCTCCCTGTTGCGCCCCTGGTCTGGTCTGGCACCGCTGACTGGAGTTGGACCCGACGACGGTGGATCGAACTGTACAGGCTCCAGACTGGAGCCGCTGACCGGAGCTGGACTGGGCACCGGTGGAGCGGACTTCTCTGGCTCTGGAGTGGATCCACTGACTGGAGTTGGACCGGACCCCGGTGGAGCGGATTACTCTGGCTCCGGAGTGGAATTGCTGACCGGTGCCGGACCAGGCACCGGTGGAACAGGCACGGGCCGTGCCGGACTGGACACACTCACCACTGGTTTGGTGCGGGGAGCAGGAATGGGCCGGACCGGGCTGACGACGCGCACCACTGGCTTGGTGCGGGGAGCAGGAACGGGCCGGACCGGGCTGACGACGCGCACCACTGGCTTGGTGCGAGGAGCAGGAACGGGCCGGACCGGGCTGACGACGCGCACCACTGGCTTGGTGCGGGGAGCAGGAACGGGCCGGACCGGGCTGACGACGCGCACCACTGGCTTGGTGCGAGGAGCAGGAACGGGCCGGACCGGCTGACGACGCGCACCACTGGCTTGGTGCGAGGAGCAGGAACGGGCCGGACCGGGCTGACGACGCGCACCACTGGCTTGGTGCGCGGGAGCAGGAACGGGCTGGACCGGGCTGACGACGCGCACCACTGGCTTGGTGCGAGGAGCAGGAACGGGCCGGACCGGGCTGACGACGCGCACCACTGGCTTGGTGCGGGGAGCAGGAACGGGCCAGACCGGGTTGACGACGCGCACCACTGGCTTGGTGCGGGGAGCAGGAACTGGCCGTACCGGACTGGCGACGCGCACCACTGGCTTGGTGCGAGGGGCAGGAACAGGCCGGACCGGGCTGGCGACGTGCACCACAGGCTTGGTGCGGGGAGCAGGAACGGGCCGCACCGGACTGGGAACACGCACCACTGGCTTGGTGCGGGGAGCAGGAACGGGCCGGGCCGGACTGGGAACATGCACCACTGGCTTGGTGCGGGGAGCAGGAACGGGCCGGGCCGGACTGGGAACACGCATCACTGGCTTGGTGCGGGGAGCAGGAACGGGCTGTAACGGACTGTGGAGGCGGACTGGAGGTCTGGAGCGGAGAGCTGACACAACCCGTCCTGGCTGAATGCCTACTTCCAAACAATATGTGTGAGGCATTAGCACAGGCTGTACGGGGCTGTGCACTCGTACTGGTGATACAGCACGTAGCACCGGCGCAGGATATACGGGACCCAGGAGGCGTACTGGAGACCACGAGCATTGAGCCGGCACACCCCGTCCTGGCTGAATGCCCATCTTCGCACAACACGTGCGTGGTGCTAGCACAGGACGTACAGGACTGTGCCGGAACACTCGCGGCACAGTACGTGGCTCCGCATAACACGGAGCCTGCCCATTCACACTCTTCCTAGCATGAGTACGGGGAGTTGGCTCTGCTCTAACACTAGGCTCCGCCAACCACTCTTTTATCCCCCCCCCCCAAACACCGGACTGGATCCCGGTGAAGCGGATTGCTCTGGCTCCGGAGTGGATCCGCTGACTGGAGTTGGACCAGACCCCGGTGGAGCGGATTGCTCTGGCTCCGGAGTGGAATTGCTGACCGGTGCCGGACTAGGCACCGGTGGAACAGGCACGGGCCATGCCGGACTGGACACACTCACCACTGGTTTGGTGCGGGGAGCAGGAACGGGCCGGACCAGGCTGACGACGTGCACCACTGACTTGGTGCGGGGAGCAGGAACGGGCCGGACCGGGCTGACGACGCGCACCACTGGCTTGGTGCGGGGAGCAGGAACGGGCCGGACCGGGCTGACGACGCGCACCACTGGCTTGGTGCGGGGAGCAGGAACGGACCGGACCGGGCTGACGACGCGCACCACTGGCTTGGTGCGGGGAGCAGGAACGGGCTGGGCCGGACTGGGAACATGCACCACTGGCTTGGTGCGGGGAGCAGGAACGGGCCGGGCCGGACTGGGAACACGCAACACTGGCTTGGTGCGGGGAGCAGGAACGGGCCGTACCGGACTGTGGAGGCGGACTGGAGGTCTGGAGCGGAGAGCTGACACAACCCGTCCTGGCTGAATGCCTACTTCCACACAATATGTGTGAGGCATTAGCACAGGCTGTACGGGGTACTGATACAGCACGTAGCACCGGCGCAGGATATACGGGACCGAGGAGGCGTACTGGAGACCACGAGCATTGAGCCGGCACACCCCGTCCTGGCTGAATGCCCATCTTCGCACAACACGTGCGTGGTGCTAGCACAGGACGTACAGGACTGTGCCGGAACACTCGCGGCACAGTACGTGGCTCCGCATAACACGGAGCCTACCCATTCACACGCTTCCTAGCATGAGTACGGGGAGTTGGCTCTGCTCTAACACTAGGCTTCACCAACCACCCTTTTAGCCCCCCCCAAAAAAAATTATTGGGGCTGTCTCTCGGGCTTCCTCCTCGGCCGGCACCCTCTGCGTTGCCGCTGCTTCTCTCTATAGCACGCCTCCACAGTCTCCTCCCAAGGACGGCGATCCATTCCGGCCTGAATCTCCTCCCAAGTCCAGGATCCCTTCCTGTCCAGGATCTCCTCCCAGGTCCAGGCTGTCTGCTCCTGGAAACGCTGCTTGGTTCTTAGTTGGTGGGATCTTCTGTCACGATCGTTTAAAGATTGGTCGAACCAAGGCACAGCGTGATAAGCGTACATATTTATTGAAGTACTGAACACGACAAAAAAACAAACAAACGATACGTGAAGTCTTGAGGTTACACAAAACAAACCTATACGGAACAAGATCCCACAACTGACTGGTGCCAAAAGGCTGCCTAAGTATTGTCCCCAATCAGAGACAACGAGCTACAGCTGCCTCTGATTGGGAACCACCCTGGCCAACATAGATCTAAATGATCTAGAACTAAACATAGAAAAACACAACATAACACGGAATATACACACCCTGACTCAACAAATAAACGTCCCCTGAGTCAGGGCGTGACAATTCTTGAACATGGGGTAAGACAATCTTACTAACTTGCTAGAGAACCAGTTCGGATTTAAGTATAACTTTTGTATGACTGAAGCTTTTAGTGATAGGTCTAATGCTTTAATATTTAATCATTTTTGTCCTCCGAATTCATATTAATTATATATATATATATATATATATATACTGTATATTAGGGCGGCAGGTAGCTTAGTGGGTAAGAGCGTTGTGCCAGTAACCGAAAGGTCTCTGGTTCTAATCCCCGAGCCGACTAGGTGAAAAATCTGTCGATGTGCCCTTAAGCAAGGCACTTAACCCTAATTGCTCATGTAAGTCGCTCTGGATAAGAGCGTCTGATAAAATGTAAATATAAGTAGGCCTGTTTAATTTTGTCTGGCTTGCTGTTCCAAATAAAATGGAGAAAAAAAATTCTCATATATATATATTTTTTTTAAACTGTTCGCTAGGTGTAGGCAAGACCATAAGCAAATAGGTAAACTGGGATAATACTAAAGAGTTAATCAGGGTGATTTTTCCTTTCCATGGTAGCAAGATCTTATCTATTTTTGCTAACTTTCTATTAAAATTTATTGGAGTGAGATCATTTATTTCATTTGGGAAATGTTTTACGAGTATATCCACATCACCATCAGACCATTTTATTGGTAAACTACATGGTAATGTCAAAATTGTATTTTTTTAGTGATTAATTTTTTTAAATCTAGATCCTCTATGAGGCTGTGGAGGGAATCAAGTTCTGGATTTAAAAGAAAACATGAATCACCAGCATACATTTCACTCCTCTTGACAGTTTAACACTTTTGGAGAAATAGCCATTATTTACTATTTTACACCTAGGGTTACTATACAGAGAGATTCTACAAAATTGAAAATCTCCAGGCATTTATGTATAAACTCCAGTCATACTTTATAAAATAGCAGGTCTGGTTTCCCAGATTTTTCATAGTGTCCTATTGTTTCCAGTACTTGCCTTATATTATCTCCAATGTATCGTCCATGTAACAAACCTGTCTGATTAGAAAGATTCATGTCCTACAATACCTTTTTAATTCTATACGCTGTACATTTTGCTAGAATTTTTGCATCACAACACTGAAGTGTAAGGGGCCTCCAGTTTTTTTTTATGGACTGGATCTTTATATTTCTCACTTGTATCCTGTTTCAGTAATAATGAAATCAGACCTTCTTCTTGAGTGTCTACCATTTACATAGGAGTGGTTAAAACATGCTAATAACGGTCCTCTGAGTATATCAAAAAAAGGTTTGGAATACCTCGACTGGTATGCCATCCAACCCTGGAGTTTTCCCAGACTTAAAGTCTTTAATTGCATCCAGAAGTTCCTCCTCTGTATTTCACCTTCACATGAGTCTTTCTGTATGGCTGTTAATTTTACATTATCAATAGAAAACGAATCCCTACAGTTAGCTTCAGTTAGAGGAGATGGAGGCAGCTGAAATTAAAACATATTCTTAAAGTACTTTGCTTCCTCCTTCAAAATATAATTTGGTGAATCATGGGTGACTCCGTCATTTGTAACCAGTTTCAGTAAATTATTTTTGGTAGCATTTCTATGTTGAAGATTTAAAAATAATTTGGTGCATTTTTCCCAATATTCCATCCAGTTTGCTTTATTTTTATAATATATTACACTTGATCTTTCTGTAATAAGTTTCTCAATTTATTTTTGTTTTTTCTCTAATTTCTTCTGAGCCTCTATGTTACAGTTTTTATTGCTATCTATCTGTTCTGTTAGACCTTCTATTTCCTTTGTTAGTAATGACTCTTTTGACCTAAATTGCTTTTGTTTTCGAGATTTGAATTGCATGGCCTCTAAAGGCACATTTAAACGTGTCCCATGCAATAAGGGGATTCGTGGTACCTATGTTTTGTCTGGAAAATTCAGTTATAAATTCCCCTGTCCTAGTTAAAAACAAGTTATCATCCAATAGGCTTTGATTCAATTTCCAACATCCTCGCCCACGTGGAAATTTAGTAAGATTAATGTATATGCCAATTATATGATGGTTCGACCGCATTCTGTCCCCTATCAACACTTTTTAAACTTTTGGTGCCAACGAGAATGACATAAGAAAGAATTCAAGACGACTAGCTTGATTGAGTCTCTGCCATGTATATATCTAACTAGGTCAGGATATTTAAGCCTCCATATATCCACTAGTTCTAATGTATTCATGACATCCATTTTTTCCTTAAGAGCATGAGGGTGATAGTTTGTAGTGTGATTTTCTTTACGGTCTATTGAGCTATTTAAAACAGTATTATAATCTCCCACCATAATAATAGAGTCTTGTATTGCTTGCAGTGTTGATAATTTATTATATATATTGTCAAAGAAGCGTGGATCATCATTATTTGATCCGTAAAGATTAATGAGCCATATCTGTTTATGGTCCAATAACATATTTAAAATCATCCATCTAACTTGCGGATCTGTTTGGACAATTTGCACATTCGGATCGAAATTACTGTTAATTAATATCATCACCCCTTTTGAGTTTCTTTGCCCATGAGAGAAGTATATTTCGCTCCCCCAGTCCTTTCTCCACACAACTTCATCTAGAATTGTTGAATGAGTTTCCTGTAAACAATAGATATTATATTTCTTCTCTCTGAGCCATATAAATATTGTTCTTCTTTTGTTATTATCTGCTCAGCCATTACAATTATAACTGGCTATACTTATTTCACCACAGAAGTACATTGTTGACGCCAGAGCCGAAAGTTCCATGACCAAAAGATGCCTGAAGCCTGTAGGCCAGCTGTACATACTCCTCGCGGACAGGACTAAGAAGTTAGTTCCTGTAGGCTAGGCGGACAGCATACTCTGGGTGTTGGGAAAGAGTAATTTAATAGCAGTAAGCGACTTGGATAGGTGTGACAAGGTGCCACCAGGCAGGGAAGTGAGGTGGTACAAGGAGCAGAGTGGTAATCAGAATGGTGCCGGAGGAAATGGCTGCTGTTTTACGGCCCTCTAACCAATTGTGCTATTATATGTGTTTTTTCGTGTTATTTGTAATTTATTCTGTACATAATGCTTCTGTCACTGTCTCTTATGACCAAAAATAGCTTCTGGATATCAGGACAGCGATTACTCACCTCGTATTGGACGGATAATTTTTTTCAACGAGTCGAACAAGAAGGATATTCTACAAACACCCGACAAGGCCCAAATCCCCGTCATTCGCATGAGAAAGAGACAGAGATATCGTGGACGTAGGTCAGGGTGCCTTGTAAGGATCCGACGGTGAGCGAGTAAGCTGCCTCTTCCATCAATCCTATTAGCCAATGTACAATCAAGAAAATCCTACCAACGGGACATTAAAAACTGTAATATCTTATGTTTCACCGAGTCGTGGCTGAACGACGACAGGGGTAACATACAGCTGAGATATATACGCTACATCGGCAGGATAGAACGGCTGACTCCGGTAAGACAAGGGGTGGCAGTCTGTGTATATTTGTAAACAACAGCTGCTGCATAAAATCTAATACTAAGGAAGTCTCAAGGTTTTGCTCGCCTGAGGTAGAGTATCTCATGATAAGCTGTAGACCACACGATTTACCGTAGCTGTCTATATACCACCACAAACCGATGCTGGCACTAAGATTGCACTCAATTCACTATATAAGGCCATAAGCAAACAGGAAAACGCTCATCCAGAGGCAGCGCTCCTAGTGGCCGGGGACTTTAATGCAGGGAAACTTAAATCCCTTCTACCTAATTTCTACCAGCATGTTAAATGTGCAGCCAGAGGAAGAAAATAAAAAAAACTCTAGACCACCTTTACTCCACACACACAGAGACGCATACAAAGCTCTTCCTTGCCCTCCATTTCGCAAATCTGACCATAATTCTGTCCTCCTGATTCCTGCTTATGAGCAAAAACTAAAGCAGGAAGCTCCGATGATCGTCGGATGTGGCAGGGCTTGCAAACTATTACAGACTACAAAGGGAAGCACAGCCGCGAGCTGCACATTGACACGAGCCTACCAAATGAGCTAAATCCCTTCTATGCTAGCTTCGAGGCAAGCAACACTGAAACATGCATGAGAGCATCAGCTGTTCCGGATGACTATGTGATCACGCTCTCCGTAGCCGATGTGAATAAGACTTTTAAGCAGGTCAACATTCACAAGGCTGCAGGGTCAGACGGATTAGCAGGACGTGTACTCCGAGCATGCGCTGACCAACTAGCAAGTGTCTTCACTGATATGTTCAACCTGTCCCTGACTGAGTCTGTAATACCAACATGTTTCAAGCAGACCACCATAGTCCCTGTGTCCAACAACACTAAGTTAACCAGCCTAAATGACTACCGACCCGTAGCACTCACGTCTGTAGCCATGAAGTGCTTTGAAAGGCTGGTCATGGCTCACATCAACACCATTATCCCAGAAACCCTAGACCCACTCCAATTTTCATACCGCCCCAACAGATCCACAGATGATGCAATCTCTATTGCACTCCACACAGCCCTTTCCCACCTGGACAAGAGGAACACATATGTGAGAATTCTATTCATTGACTACAGCTCAGCGTTCAACACCATAGTGCCCTCAAAGCTCATCACTAAGCTAAGGACCCTGGGACTAAACACCTCCCTCTGCAACTAGATCCTGGACTTCCTGACGGGTAAGGGTAGGTAACAACACATCTGCCACTCTGATCCGCAACACGGGGGTCCCTCAGGGGTGCATGCTCAGTCCCCTCCTGTACACCCTGATCACCCATGATTGCATGTCCAGGCACGCCTCCAACACCATCATTAAGTTTGCTGACGACACAACAGTGGTAGGCCTGATCACCGTCAACGATGAGACAGCCTAGGGAGGAGGTCAGAGACCTGGACGCGTGGTGCCAGGATAATAACCTCTCCCTCAACGTGACCAAGACAATGGAGATGATTGTGAACTACAGGAAAAAAAAGAGGACTGAGCATGCACCCATTCTCATCGACAGGGCTGTAGTTGAACAGGTTGAGGGCTTCAAGTTCCTTGTTGTCCACATCACCAACAAACTATCATGGTCTAAACACACCAAGACAGTCATGAAGAGGGCACGGCAAAGCCTATTCCCCCTCAGGAGACTGAGAAGATTTGGCATGGGGTCCTCAGATCCTCAAAAAGTTATACAGCTGCACCATCAAGAGCATCCGGACCGGTTGCATCACCGCCTGGTATGGCAACTGCTCGGCCTCTGACCGCAAGGCACTACAGAGGGTAGTGCGTACGGCCCAGTACATCACTGGGGCTAAGCTTTCTGCCATCCAGGACCTCTACACCAGGCGGTGTCAGAGGAAGGCCCTAAAAATTGTTAAAAACTCCAGTCACCCTATTCATAGACTGTTCTCTCTGCTACCGCACAGCAAGCGGTACCGGAGTGCCAAGTCTAGGTTCAAAAGGCTTCTTAACAACTTCTACCCCCAAGCCATAAGACTCTTGAACAGCTAATCATGGCTACCCAGACTTTTTTGCATTGTCCCCCCACCCCACCCCACCCCACCCCCTCTTTTACGCTGCTGCTACTCTCTCTTTATTATCTATGCATAGTCACTTTACCTCTACCCACATGTACATATTACCTCAATTACCTCGACTAACCGGTGCATACCGCACATTGACTCTGTACCGGTACCCGCTGTATATAGCCTGCCTACTGTTATTTTATTTTACCGCTGCTCTTAAAAAAAAAAATTTTTACTTATCTATTTTTTACTTAATACTTTTTTTCTTAAAACTGCATTGTTGGTTAAGGGCTTGTAAGTAAGCATTTTACTGTAAGATCTACACCTGTTGTATTCGGTGCAAGTAGCAAATAATGTTTTCTTTGATTTGAAAAGGAAACTGGAAGCCATACTTCGCAAGGCAAGGGTGGCTAAATTCAAAAACGACTGTGGAAGGTTGGGGAGAGAATATGAGCATGAAATTAATGGAGGCATTAATCTCCTGGAGAGACAATATCCTATAAACAGCAAAGCCGTGGAAGAGATTCATCTTATTGTGGGCAAGCTGGAAGAACAAAGTGTGCTGCGAGAAATCACATGTCCCATCATGAATAGCACAATCCAAGCAGTAAAAAAACATGATGGGGGATGGAGGGCTGTGATTAATTACAAGGCCATGAATCAATGGACGAAGGCACACCAGGCTAGCCTGATCAACCCACAGGCCACGTTGAAGACACTGTCAATAAAGAGCTGTATTGATCTAGCAAACGGATTCTGGTCAGTACCCCTGACCGCAGCTTCCCAATCTCGGACAGCGTTCACGTGGTTAGGAAGTTTGCTAGTTTGGAATTTTCTTCCAATGACCCCAACATGTTTCAACAAGTCGTGGGAGGGCTGCTGAAATATGAGGATGCTAGGGTTTATATAAACAATGTGTATATGGCCCATGACACAGAGTAGGAGCGCTTAGCCGCGATGGAAAGGGTCATAAATATCCTGTCAGGCACCGGGTTGAAGTTAAACCTCAAGAAATGTCAGTTTGCAAGAATGGTGGTAGACTATTTGGGGTTTGAAGTGGACACACAGATGGGCTTATCAGAACCCTATATGGAAAAGATAGGAAAAATTACGATCCCGAAAAGTTCTAGAGACCTACAAGTATTCTGGGTCTCTGCAACTACGTCTGGGATCAAGTAAACGGATTTGCAAAAATGTCAAAGCCGTTGTACAACAAGCTGTCAGACATGGCATTTGTGTGGACAAAGGCTGATGAGTTAAGGTTAAGGTTAAGGGAGATTATCGAACATAAACGTAGGCTCTCGAACCTAGGGACCAAGACAAAGATCTGGAAATATGTGTATGGAATGGGTTCAGAAACTAAATTGGTAAATAAAGGAGGGCTAATAGCACTAATCTTGGAGTTCTACCAGAGCAGGAATTGGCAGTGCTGGCTCATTACTGGAAGAGGATAATAGAGCTGGCGGGAGGTATGCTGATCATAATACACACTCAGAGACGGGTGCATAGGGAGTTGAAGAAAGAAACGGTGGAGGACACCAGGGCCACAAGCGTGCATTGGGGTCGATAGGACAATATCCTGTTGGACCAACAGTTGCATTTAGTGTATTGTGATGGACCGGAGAATCAAATCAAATCACATTTTATTTGTCACATGTGCCGAATACAACAGGTGTTGACCTTACAGTGAAATGTTTACTTACAAGCTCTTAACCAACAATGCAATTTTAAGAAAGAATACCAAAAAAATACAAAAAAAAACATTCTATAAAAACATAAAAATAAAAGTAACAAATAATTAAAGAGCAGCAGTAACAATAGCGAGGCTATATACATGGGGTACCGGTACAGAGTCAATGTGCGGGGGCACCGGTTAGTTGAGGTAATTGAGGTAATATGTACATGTAGGTAGAGTTATTAAACTGACTATGCATAGATAATAAACAGAGAGTAGCAGCAGCGTAAAAGTCTGGGTAGCCATTTGATTAGATGTTCAGGAGTCTTATGGCTTGGGGGTAGAAGCTGTTAAGAAGCCTCTTGGACCTAGACTCGGTGCTCCATTACCGCTTGCCGTGCGGTAGCAGAGAGAACAGTCTATGACTAGAGTGGCTGGAGTCTTTGACAATTGTTAGGGCTTTCCTCTGATACTGCCTGGTATAGAGGTCCTGGATGGCAGCAACCTGCTCCACTACAGCCCCGTCGATGACAATGGGGATGTGCTCAGTCCTCTTCTTTTTCCTGTAGTCCACAATCATCTCCTTTGTCCTGATCACGTTGTGGGAGAAGCAGGCTAAGAAGGTGGAGAAGCCTTAGGTAGAGTGGAAACTGTATACTGATGGATCCCATATGGGAACCGATACCGGGGCCTACTGGGCTTACGTATTGAAACACCAGAGGAAAACGGTGGCGGTAAGACGAGGTACCACCGTTGGCTCAGCCCAAGCAGGTGAGGTAGGAGCAATACTGGAGGCCTAAAAGCGTAGGATAAAGCGGTTACGCTTGATAACGGACAGTGATTACTGTGCGAGGACACTAAAGGAGGATCTGGGGATTTGGGAAGAAAATGGTTATGAGTGTGCTAAGGGTAAATTTGAGGTCGCTCACCAAAAAAGTCACACCACCGAAGGGAAATATTGGAAAGGTAATAGAGAGGTTGAGATTTTGGGCCAAATGAGAGGTGTAATTGTTGTTGGGGAACAGAACTGGGAAAAGGGGGACAAAGAAATAAATGTCCCGCATAACTGTATGGAACAGTTGGTTACTGGGGTGCACACAGAGATTGGGCGTGCCGGTATAAAAATAACTTGGAAACGACTGGTAAAGCTGGGGTACAGGGTTACCCGCACTGTAGTCCCCCCCGATTTTGAGGAAGTGCAATCTCTGCATTATATATAACGCAGGGAGGGTAGTGAAAAGGAAAGAGGGTCAATCCAATAAATCAAAGGTACCGTGGGGTTCAATATGCATGGATATGGCAGGTCCGTTGATGGTGAAGGGCCGAAAAGGGAAACAATATCTGTGTGTATTGGTGGATTCATGTTCTGGGTACATGGTGACATGGGCTATCCATAGAGCCACGGGGCTGGAGGCTGTAAAAACCCTGGAACAGGCCCCTGGGAGCTCAGAACCAACAATGACAGACATTTTCGGAACAAGAACGTAGATGACTGGTTTGAGGAACACGGGTGCAACAGGTGTTTTCTCCCCCGTACACGCCGGCTGCGAATGGAGTGGTAGAACGGACAATAGGGCTGGTAAAGGATTACGAAAAATTGCAATAATAAGGGTTGGAGTAAGCAGCTGCTTAGGATGGGAGCAGTGCTCAATGACAGGTAGCGAGATAACAGAGGCACTCCGGCTAGGGAACTCAACTCTTGCCCGATCCAGTCTCTCGAGGTCTGGGTGAAGACTCATGGACACGGGCCAGCAGAAGGACCAATAAGGAAACGGTATCAGCACCAGTAGCAGGTGATAGAAGTCTTCGATGCAAAAATTCCTGAATACAGTATGTAAACCAGCTGAAACCAGTTCCAAGATAGCAAAAATTGTGTTAGAACCCAAAAGGCAACAGCCGTAGTACTACCTAACCTGGGCCGGGGTGGCAAATGTACAGGCAATCATAGTGTTGAGACAAGGGTATACCCAAGCATGGATCGGTAAGGGATTGGGGCTTCTTAATAGGGCTAAGAATGGCTTGATATTCAAGGAATAGGAGGTTATCAAGTGGGGTAATTTGTTCCGTTTGTCTTGGATATACCCTTCCCTAGGTATGGGAAGGACCTGGGAATGCGAGGCCTCCAATCGTGCCTGGTGTGGAGCGCGATGTTGCTTATGGGTTAGATGGGGTCTCACGAGGTCTGGTAAAAGTGATGGGTCATATATTCTGTCACTACATCTGTCTTAAGTCTCTCCCATGGCTTAGGGTCAGGGGACATCAGAGCGGAATGCTTGGACCCCCGCGCCAAGGGAGGGGACAACTCAGCATGGGTCACACAATTGACTGACTGGATAGAGGCCATTGACTGCTGCTGGCCAGCGGTGAGGAATGTGTTTAAGTTAAATCAGGTCCCCTTGGGATGGAAGAGGCTTGAGACCCAGTTCAGGGTCTATCGGCCGGAGTGGGCCTAGGAGGAGTTTAATCAGCTTCCCGGGGTTAATCAGGATATGGTCAAAGGTTTGAAGTGCCTATGGAAGCTATATAATTGGAACCAGATACCTGAAGGGAATCCAGATACCTGATGAGGAGGGAAAAAATTTAGTAGGCTGTGCTATGTCCTGGCCAGATGGATGGCTGGGGAAGTAGGGAAGCTTGAACAAGGTGTAAGGAAGCAACTCTGACTGCATTTGCCAAGGAGACAATCAGACAGGGTGTGCTGCAGGTCCCTGGGGGTCAGGCGGACCGAGTGCCTGGTCCACTGGAGGGGAAGGAGCCTGTGTAATTAAGCGAGAAACTTAGGACGGTCAATGTTCCGCTAACGGGTCTCTACTCTCTTTCGACAGAAGTAAGAGTGGTAGGGCAAGGAGTTGGAATTGACTTGGTGAGAAAGGTCGCCCCCGAGCTGGCACCTAGGAAGGGTAAGAATGGGGGCAAGGGGAAAAAAATGAGATGGAGCCTTCACGCCATCTGGGTCCGCAGGAAACCAAGCAGGAAATTGTGTAAAAGAGGGTACGAAATGAGCATGTTGTTTGGGGCTCTGCTCATGATGGCTCTCTACATCCTCGGGGCACCTGGCCAATAATAAGGAATAAGGCCAACTAAGCAGTTTAACCGAACGGTGTATAACCCAGTGTTTGAAACCTACACGCAACCAATGATCTGTGGATGGGGGCAAGGTAGGGGCCCCAGAGATGGTAGTTGTTTATTCAGTCACTAGAATTTAAGCAAAAAGTGGAATGGGTTCAACAAAGCAATGGGCAGGGAGTTCAACAATATGGTTGACAACTGTACACAAGGGCTGGATAATTGGGTCACTGATGGCAACTTGAATGATAAGACTGGCTTTCAGGTTTTGGACGTGAACTGGGACCGTAGGTACTTGTACCTGGCCACGGTGTCATGGTCCGAACTAGAGGACAGATCTATGCAGGTGAACTGGATTAGAGAAATGGGAGGACCACCTAGGCAGTATGCTGAATAATGCATTAAGAACCCTAAGGGAGATCCAGACACACCACGCTGGGAAAGGGGGGGTGTGGAAACGGTGGATCGGGGGAGGTGGAATGTATTGTAAGCATATACCGGGATGGCCGGTTCTGGGGAGAACGGAATTTGACATGCCACGGGTCAAGGGAGGCTGTAAGACCTGTAGGTGACCCGAGGCCACGGACCTATAGGCAGGTTAATAAAGACCTTGGGCTCTATAGTGAGGGAAAAAAGTATTTGATCCCCTGCTGATTTTGTATGTTTGCTCACTGACAAAGAAATGATCAGTCTATAATTTTAATGGTTTATTTGAACAGTGAGAGACAGAATAACAACAAAAAAATCCAGAAAAATGCATGTCAAAAATGTTATAAATTGATTTGCATTTTAATGAGGGAAATAAGTATTTGACCCCCTCTCAATGAGAAACATTTCTGGCTCCCAGGTGTCTTTTATACAGGTAACGAGCTGAGATTAGGAGCACACTCTTAAAGGGCGTGCTCCTAATCTAATCTTGTTACCTGTATAAAAGACCCCTGTCCACAGAAGCAATCAATCAATCAGATTCCAAACTCTCCACCATGGCCAAGACCAAAGAGCTCTCCAAGGATGTCAGGGAAAAGATTGTAGACCTACACAAGGCTGGAATGGGCTACAAGACAATCACCAAGCAGCTTGGTGAGAAGGTGACAACAGTTAATGCGATTATTCGCAAATGGAAGAAACACAAAATAACTGTCAATCTCCCTTGGCCTGGGGCTTCATGCAAGATCTCACCTCGTGGAGTTGCAATGATCATGAGAACGGTGAGGAATCAGCCCAGAACTACACGGGAGGATCTTGTCAATGATCTCAAGGCAGCTGGGAACATAGTCACCAAGAAAACAATTGGTAACACACTACGCCGTGAAGGACTGAAATCCTGCAGCACCCGCAAGGTCCCCCTGCTTAAGAAAGCACATATACAGGCCCGTCTGAAGTTTGCCAATGAACATCTGAATGATTCAGAGGAGAACTGGGTGAAAGTGTTGTGGTCAGATGAGACCAAAATCGAGCTCTTTGGCATCAACTCAACTCGGCGTGTTTGGAGGAGGAGGAATTCTGCCTATGACCCCAAGAACACCATCCCCACCGTCAAACATGGAGGTGGAAACATTATGCTTTGGGGGTGTTTTTCTGCTAAGGGGACAGGACAACTTCACCACATCAAAGGGACGATGGACGGGGCCATGTACCGTCAAATCTTGGGTGAGAACCTCCTTCCCTCAGCCAGGGCATTGATGGGTCATGGATGGGTAATCCAGCATGACAATGACCCAAAACACACGGCCAAGGCAACAAAGGAGTGGCTCAAGAAGAAGCACATTAAGGTCCTGGAGTGGCCTAGCCAGTCTCCAGACCTTAATCCCATAGAACATCTGTGGAGGGAGCTGAAGGTTCGAGTTGCCAAACGTCAGCCTTGAAACCTTAATGACTTGGAGAAGATCTGCAAAGAGGAGGTTGGGGTAGATAGGGAGATTCATTAAACATTGCCTTGGGTGTGGAAGAGGCCAGTTACACTATACATAGAAGTGGGAAAAGGTACAAGTAGAAATGTGGCTACAGCGCCAGCCCACCCCTGAAGATTTGGAAGGGGTGAATCGAACTCATTTCGTGGCACTGGATAATCATGTGAGTGAGGCAATAGATGAGGCCCTAGATGGCAAGGACTACACCTTGGAAGGAGACAGAAATCCTTGGGGAACTCCTAGATGCTTTATACGCCAGGTGGGAGCCTGGGAGGAAGGCTATTGGAGGGCTACGAGTGCTAAGAGGATCGGGCATTTAGGGAAGTGCTGAACTATGTGTAACCATGCCTGAATAAACTGTGTTTGAGGAATAGTAACTGGACTAGCCATCAGTATTTGGCCACAGTTTATTCAGCAGGGGATTCATGGGACACTCAAGTACTCAAGGTTCCCTATGCTCCAAGCATAGGCCCCGTTCCCTGGGTGATGACTAAGGAGAGGCATATGGTCGTTCTAGTACGAGCCAGAGGCAAGCTGGATCATTTTGGTCTAAAGAACGTTAGAGGGAAACCTATAAAGAAATGGGCACATGAGGAATCCATGTGGAAGGAATTAGCTAGCGGAGGTTGGGTACGAGTGGTGGCATGGAAACTGTTATGCCGCAGCTATGTGAGTGGAGACCTGATCGGTCAGATATTCACACAGAAATGGGTAGATTAATATTTGAACAGCTGGGGCTGGGAAGTTAGGTGAAGGTGACACCCAGCTTTACACGTTGCAAACCCCCTGCTATATGGCCACCAAGTTCACCAGTGGAGACAGTAACTGTGAGACGGTAAGGCGCTGGAGAGACTGGGTTGGTTCACTAATGCAACCTGTGAAGAAGCGGCTCAGGAGTGGATCCAGTGTAAGGGCCGAGACTGTACAGTTGTAGTGCTATGGGGGCACGCAGTGGTGGAAGGAGTTGAGGAGATAGTGGCAAAGGTGAAGGAGGGGCCCCAGATAGGTTTTGGTTGGGTGCAAGAACTGCTGACAGAGTGGGCTAAAGTGATATTAATAGCCCTTGGAGGGGCCGCAGTTGGTCTGGTTGCATTGTCAACAGGATGGGCTGTATTCCATGTCAGCATTAGGAGGTTGTGCAAGCCAAAAAGGGAAGTGGGGGCGGAGCAGTTTCACTTCCTGCCGAGAATGAGATATAAGCCAAGTGTTGCGGGTGAGGGCCGCACTTGAGAGGACGGGTACCAAGGAGCAAGATGGCTAGCAACCTCATCAACAACACTGAAGGTAACTTTACCGAAAATGGGACAAACCTGAATGGGTCCTGGGTGAGTGGAATAGACTACACCTTACATACACTGGTATGGTTGGGATACTGTGTACAGGGCTCATGGAAGGAAGGTTGGGTAATTAGAGTGATTATTTTGCTAGGAGGAACCATCAAATAGGCAGGGCGATTTTGGTTGAGAGGGTCATGGAGGTACCCATGTGGTTGGTTTGTGGCCTATCTACTGGAAAGAAACCTACTGGAAAGGAACGATCTGGCTGTGCTATGGTTCGTAATGCATGGTATCCTCTTTACAGAACGGGCAAGTCGGAGTTCCAAGGGTCCTCAGGTACACCGCTTGGGGTCCCTCAATGCCCTTGCCATGTCACGAGTGTAAATGAGTGACAAACGAGGAACAAGAAGGGGTGATTAGAGGGGACGTTATAGCAATCTGCAGCACGTCACCAAGCGGGTAAAGGAAGGGAACTTAGCATGTGTATGGCCATGGGGTAACAGGGGCCTTCGGACCACCAGAGAGTAGAGAGGATGAGTAAGGTGTTATATCCTGGTGGGTGGCCGGATATTGAATATCGTTAGGGCCCGATACGCCTAATCCAGTCATGAACGTTCTGCAAGGGGGCAGAAGTGTGGAAACTGGTATGGGGTCAGCCAGCTCGAGAATGAGTGGAGGCACTGGTGGGGATATAAGGGTAGAGTACAGGCTCCTTGGCCGGTGAGGGGTCATAGGGGTGCCTGTTGTATTACAAGGGGAACCTACGGAAAGGATGAGAGAACCGAGCCACTCCACGGCCGATGGGCTCAGGGGGAACCAGAGTCAGGCACAGAGGGATTAATCGAGTAGTTCCAGTGGGGGCGAAGCAGTGGAGGTAATAGTGGTGAGCTTTGTGGAATCAGTAGATCACATGGGTTATGAGGATGACTGAGAGGTACAGGTGCTGAGTGAAGCTCAAGCTACCTCCCGACTCCAGAGGCAAGGTATGGAGAGTATCAGGTATTAGAAACAGGGATCTCATATGTATTATGTGCTATCTGTTTAGAGAGACAGGAGATGGGAGAAATTGTTACAAGGTTGAGGTGTAACCATGAGTTCCATAGTACATGTCTTCAGGATTGGCTTGCACACCAGGGCTAGTTGTCCGGTGTGCCGAGACCCGACCAGGGACATGACAGATAGGAGCGGGGATGGTAGGGGATCAGCTTGTATTAGGTCGAGATGAGCGGTCCAGGGAGAGTCCCGTAGTCTTGCTGAAAGCACCCTAGAACGAGCTAATCAGTAATTGCTAAGGTTGCTCGAGAGGTCCCGCCAGGGAGGAAGATGGGAGAGAGGTTATATGGGTCTTGAGGAGGCAGGGAGCGTGATTGGGACCTGCGGGGGGACCAGTCAATGGAATACCAATGGAGTGGCACTGGATTGGCTATGGCCTCCTAGTCCCTTCCTAGGAAGGTTGCCTGGTGGAAAGGCAGGATGAGCACGTTATTCCGGGATCTTTGCTGGTCCCTTGGAGAGAACCCCGGAACCAGGGGTAGGGGAGGGTGCCACTATCTGCCGAGACACAAGGCATTTGAGCTAGCAAAGGCTATGGCAGGTCTGAGTCAATTTCTAGTGGGCAACATGTAGATAGAGCCCTGGGATACGGATGGGTTCCTAAGATCTGAATAGCCTGAGCGATTAAGAGGTGTTAGTCTACAATAAGAGGTGTTTTTTAATTACAGGTAATGTAGACGGAACGTGGAGTTGTGGTGAAGACCTCCACTGGTATCCCTCCCAAGGACTTTAGGAACAGTTTTATATGCTGTTTTAGGCCAGGAAGGGGGCCGATATTAACCAAAGTGGGTTGAGTCTGTTTGAGGTGTTTTGAAACAAACAGGAATATCTATTTAACGGTGATTAGGGAAGGAGACAAGCTACAGGGAAGGAGGCACAATGGGTCCTGGAGGTGGAAGTAGCATGTTGAAGGAAAATAGGGGAGTGTAGGCCTAACCCACCAACCCCGGCTGGGGTGGATAAGTAGAGGCCACTCACGCCTCTAGTGGGAAGGTACTGGGAGCCGCTAAGACCCTGGACCTTAAGAGGGGCTAGATATATTAAAGCAACTGAGTTTAGACAAGTGGATACGCAGACTGGGCAAGTTTGTCTATATGCTAACAATGGTTGTACCGACTGTGTGGAGAGATCTAAGGCAATAGAGGAGATCCGGGCGGTGGCTGTGGATTTTCAGGGGCTATTGCCGGGGATAGAAAACTCGAGGTACATGCCACACCACGGTGGTGCTCAGTGAGGGCTCACAAGGAATGGCGTGTGCCTGAGGGAGCTAGAGGGAAAAGGATGGGAAATATCTATGAGGTGATGGTGAAGTCCTGGGCGAAGCCGGGTGGAGGCAGGATCAGAAGCGACGGAAGTGTCATCTACATGGAGAGTGAGTAAATCCAAGGAGGGGGTGTCGTATAGTCCCTCCTCAGGACTATACAAGTCTCATTCAAACAGGGGAGGACTTCACTTCACCTAGAAAACAGGTAAGTTCAACACAATTGCATGTAAATAATACACACCACATGACTAAGCAACATTCAGGTAAGTATATCCAACATTTCCAGACTGTTATAATTATGAAAAACCCTTTAGTTGGCATAATTAATTATGAAAACAGGTAGACTATTCCTGTGTAAACGTGATGGCGTTTACGCAGAACATGCTGATGTCCCCTTCCCTATAACCACTGCATTTGACCGCAGCCTTCTGTTTACTATTTGCAGTGGAGGCTACCAGGAAGTGTAAACATAAGTGTTTGTGTTTGCTATACCGAAATATTTTGGCTGTAAACTTTAACTAAATAATACATGTTTGGACTAAACCTGTAACTTTGTCTGTGATTCTGTAACTGTGGTTAACCAATGAGGCAACAGTGTGCTTTAGGACCATGCGGATGCCTCCGAGCGGTCGGGTAGGCTGTTTGGAGTGTTTATCCTACTGGATAAAAATTAAATAAAAAATTATGTACCCCCCACTTCTAAAACCAAAGTTGCACCCCTGATGTAAAAAAAACTATGACGAACAGAGTTAGCGTGGTTCGTGTAGCCGATGTAAAAATGTATCAATGTTACCACGAGCAAACCGAATTGAGCTGGTTTAGAGATGGCGAGGACAACAACAGACATTTAGTAACAACAAGTAAGCATACAGGCGTTTAAGTCCAGGATAAGGAATGGTCTGAAATAATGAATGACATTGTTAGTGTGTGTGTGTGCACGTAGGCGGGGGTTTTAAAGGGAACTAGCCACAGTGCGATGTCGGCACAAAGCCACTTCGTCACATATCCCTACAGGAGCTTTTCGAGCAGGATCATTCATTCTCCACTTTTAAGGTGTACATGGCAGCTATTTCAGGAATACCTACCTCTTTAAAGAATACCTGGAATAGTATAACAGTAATCCTTCTACACCCCTCCTCCCCCAGTGGTGGTTGTCCCACTGGCTATCCTAAGTTGAATGCACCAATTTGTAAGTCGCTCTGGATAAGAGCGTCTGCTAAATGACTTAAATGTAAATGTAAATGTGGGAATTGATGGCGCCACTCCAGGGCTAATGCCCTGGTGGTGCGGTTCCTAAAAGGTGTGCGCCATCTCAGACCGGTTTCTAAACCTATTGCGCCCACTTGAGATTTTGCTTAGGTTTTGGATGCTCTGTTTGAGGCCCCCTTTTGAACCACTAGGGTCTGTGGATCTGAAGATCCTCTCCTACAAAACTTTCTTGCTCATGGCTTTGGCCTCGGCTTAACACTTTGGGGATCTCCATGCGTTATCCGTACACCCTTCCTGTACTCAGTTCACCCTTGACGACTCTAAGGTGACGATACATCCTAATGCGGCCTTCGCCCACAAAAGTCATGACTATGCTCTACAGGTCTCTAGCATTTGAGCTATTTCCCTTTTCACTTCTGAGAAGCAACAGAGGTTACATGCCCTGTGTCCAGTACAAGCTTCACACACTTATATTGAGCGGACCTGTGATATCTGTTTATGTGACCATCTTTTTGTCTGTTTTGCTAATCCAGCTCGGGGCAGAGCACTCTCTAAGCAGCGCCTCTCCCACTGGATTGTGGAGGCTTATCTCCCTGGCATATAGCAGCAAGGGGCAGGGGTTACCTAACGTTGTACACACCCACTCCACCAGGGGTCTGGCAGCATCTGCAGCGTTATGTAAAGGGTTGACTGTAAGGGATATTTGTGCTGCTGCGAGTTGGGCATCACTACACACTTTTGTGAGGTTTTATCATTTGGATGTCAAGTCTCCCAGTGTTGCCCACAGTGTGCTTACAGCTGAGACAGGAGAGGGTCATTTGGCAGTGCGCAGTTTCGCAATACCCAGGCTACCACAATTGTGTGGTTTGGTGGTCTGGGTAGACTGCCATGGGCCATTTCATTTGGTGTCCGTTGGGGTCGGCTTGTGGCGTGATTGTAGATCCCCATAGTCATGTTGTACCGAGAGTACCGACTGAAAGGGAACATCAAGTAATGACTATAACAACTGTTCCTTAAAGGAGGAAAACTAGGTACAACACCTGTTTGGGCTCGGTGAAGAGAGGTACAGAATTGAGGGAATGAATCCGAGGCACGGTTTTCATTGGCCTTGTCAGGAGTGAGTGTAGTTCTTCAGCTGAAGTCGCGAGAGCGCAAACTCCCCATAGTGATGTTGTACCCCATTTCCGTTCTTTTGCAAAGTATTGTATTAAATCAAAATACAGTTATTTTAGGTATTTTAGTACACACCTTCACTACAACAACATTCTCAGTAACTGTTACAGAAAACATTTTACTTGCTATGGCTGTGATATGTGGTTGTTTATCTACCTTAGTTGAATGCACTGACGGTAAGTCGCTCTGGATAAGAGCAAAATGTAAATGTTTATTTATAAACAATTGCAAAAAACTCTGGGTAATATTATTGGCCTTGTTTTGTGGGCGGAGGTCATTAGAATATGCTTTGCAAGACTACATTTTTAACTTTTACATTTTGGTCCAGACACTCATAGTGCCATCAGACTTCTGATACAAATGCAAGGTGAAAAGTATTTTGTATTCTACAAATCAAAAACAACAACAATTACAGGTCTCAAAAGTATCTTGTTACAAAATACATTGGAGTGTAGTTCAGGCCAGTGAAATACAAATGACAAAATACTCAAAAGTAATTGAAATACTACCCATCTCTGCCCACCCTAGTAGTGGTTCTAGCAAAGATACTTTTAACTAAGTACTTTTAATTAAGGGCTATGTATTGTATTGTATTGTATTGTATTTATAATTAAGGCCTGCGTCTTGTGACCATAGCGTATGTGTAGGTATGTACAGCAGGACCAAATCGGAGCGATAGGACAGACATCATTACGCACCAATGAGACGGGCAGTGTTCAATTGATTGACAGTCTCTTGGTCCAATGACCACCTATTGTTTTGAAACATAGCTAGCTAGATAGCCAATGAACTGGACTTTACATGAGTATGTGATGGACCTTTGTAACGGCCATTGTTCTATGGCTGCGTGCAATGCGATTCCTTCTCCATTGAAAATCTTCAGGACACAGGGGAGTTTACGTTACGCAGCGCTCGCTTGTTTCTACAAAGTTTTCTCAAAACTTAAAAAGTACAACATGGCTACTAAGTGTATGAACAATAAATCTAACTTCAAGTATACACATTTGGATGAGCTTCTTGCAGAAATTGACCGGGAGAGTGACACGAGGAGACCTGCGCGCAAGAAAGATTGGAAGGAGAAGGTAACGCTAATTTCAGATCAGTAAGTAAAAATATTTTTGCTTCTTGTGCTAATCCAGTTGTTTAAATTGTTGCATATTAATTTAAGATATTTGTCTTTGATTTCTATGTAAAAACTAGCAACGAACGGTCATCTAACTTGGAAATGTAAATCCGGAACTCTGGCCTCTTTCTAGAGCTACAACCTGAAGATCAATGACGTCATCATGATTCGACCTTGTTTTTTTTTTCCTGAGTTCCCAGTTGTCTTGAAAGTACCATCAATCCAGAGAATGCCAGACTTTGATGACAACATTTGTCCACGAAGAACCACCGCGCCACCTTCCTGTTCAAGTGAGCACAGCACAACAAGGTGAGTCCGAAAATGTATTGTATGCTGCTGCATAAATGATATAATATGCCAGGGAGATATGTATACTGTAGCTAAGAAAGTAAAACTAAGTCTATGTTGTGTGGTAAGCTGTTAGTGGACCATTTGCCACACCCTAATAATTATGCCTACTGTTCTTACTTGGTGGTGCACATGTAGCCTATAACCTGTTTTAGAGAAATGTAATCATCGAATATTGTAAGAGCTTTCATTGTCTGCTTATATACCCACTTTCTTTATCCTACGGTTCTGACTTGGTGTACAGGGAGAACACTGTAAGAACGGCCCATGTTCTGAATTCAGTCGCTGTACATTTCAAAAGTGCTAAACAAATATGTCCTCCTTCCTAGCTCGCTCATTAGTGTCTTAGTCGGAATTATGGATTGCCTCTTTTCCGCTTGTCGTCACCTTATGCCATAGTTTGTACATCTCAATTGTCATTAGAAACCACATTTGTTTACGCAAGTCAGCCATATCAGCTATGTTTTTTAAAAGGCAGTAAATGAGGCTGAATGAACTGTTTCGTTGCCATACAAGGCTCCGCTGATGGCCAGGTGTAGCAGTGGTAAGCTGTTGGGACTCCGCTGTTGGGACAGCTTTATGTAGGCCCTAACAGTTTGTGAGCACCGTTTGTCACCGTTATAGTGCAATTAATGCATTGTTTAGTGTTGTGTTGTGTAGTGGCTTTGCTGGCATGCATCCCACATTGATAATTGTTTTACCCCACCAAAATGTACATGCTAAAATCGCCACTGATCAGTTTTGGCATAATAGATTCACAGGGATTCTGGCCCATGTTGACTCCAATGTGTCCCACAGTTGTGTCAAGTTGGATGAATGTCGTTTGGGTGGTGTCCAGTGTTGCAGTTCTTGACACTCAAACCGGTGTGCCTGGCACCTACATTTACCCTCTGAATGGCACACATACACAATCCATGTCTCCATTGTCTCAAAACTTTAAAATCCTTCTTTAGCCTGTCTCCTGCACTTCATCTACACTGATTGAAGTGGATTTAACAAGTGACATCAATCAGTCTATGTCATGGAAAGAGCAGGTGTTCCTAATGTTCAGTGTATGTTACAGTACTTTGCTTTCACTAATAAATATGTTGAAATGGAAGCAAATTATCTATTTCTGTCTTCAGTCCTTTTTAAATAGGAGAGATGGGCTATGGTGTAGGTCTAATGTGATAGTCTGCCTATAATCAGCCTGAGTAGACCTATAACTCCATTCCTATTCTATTCAGAGTTTAGAGAAAATAATAGAATTGGAAATGAGCTATTATCATGCTGATTAATGTGATGTATGTCTTTTGAATTTGGAAAAATCCACCCACACTCGGTCCCCCCCATCAACTCAGCCAGTCAGGAGCCACTACTGCATTGCGGCCGTGGCATACTGCATACTTTTTACTAAACGGTATGTGTTACATAGTATGCAGTTTAAGTATGTAGTACGCTAGTATGGGTACTCGGACACAGCCGCTGTGTGTGTGTGTGTGAATGTGCATCTGTCTCTGTGTTTGTGTTAGAGTAAATAGCGAACTCTGTATGTGGATATGTGTCTGCATTAAGACGTGACTATGTGTAGCATTGCGTCTCTAAATTTCCTTGACAAAGTTATGGAATTTATCTACAAGTGAGAAACATTATAGTGCTATCAAATCATGCTGTCCACCTGGCATCATGAACAGTGGATGTGCCTCTCTCTCTCCCCTCTCTCTACTGGCCTGTCGATGTGTCTACCTCTCACCTCTCTCTCCTGGCCTGTGGATGCGTCTCCCTCTCCTCCAGGGATGTGCACTGACCTTCGGTGGGGCACACTGTAAAAAGTAATTTAGCCTTTTAGTTGTTTCAGCTCATTTTCTAAAGTCAATTCAATTGAAAAATAATCAATTCAACTGATATTGTTGAGATAACAGGATTTTTCATGTTTTCATGGAGTCAACAATTCAGAAAACTTTGAGAAGTTCACTCAATGAGTAATGTTGCCCAGTGAATTATACAATATATGTTGACTCAGCCATAATTAAATCTTGGAATGTCTCGCGAATTAATGCTAGAAACTACCTGTATGTTGGCGTTGAATTTGACATTTGAGGTTATCCACCATCATTGTTTCTCGGTCCAATTCGGTTGTCATCTAAGCATGAATTTCAGTATTGGGTGATTACATTATCGTTACCACACTTTGAGTCGGCATTAGAAACAGTTTCCATCAATGTATAATTTCAATTATAGCAATAGCTAGCTAGCTAACTGTGTCTTTTGATTTGTTAAATCTAGCTAACTAGTTATCTACATCGGCACAGTTAGCCACGTCAGTCAGTTTAACTGAACGACTCATAATCAGACATTACACACTAAGCTACAGGCATTACAGCAGGTCTTACCCTTTACCTTGCATCTACAGATACTGTGTGTGTTCTTTCAAGACACAACTTGCTCTAAAGAATCACTTATCAAGGCAGCATGGGACAGTGACACATGGATCTCAATCAGAAGCAGTACATTTTCAAGCGCTGTGTGAATTATGTGACTTTCCGGAGCCTTGCAGCCTAACACAATACATTGTTCATCCGAGGAGTCATCTGAGAAATAAGTAAACTGTCAGATGCCCTTTTCAACAATGTCCCTTTGAGTCTGTGTACTCCACCTTCCGCGCACACTAAAGTAGATATTGTTCTTCCTCTACTGTCAAGAACTTTAGAGCAGAGCTGATTTGTGATTCGAGTCTACCTGCTTTAATCAGTAATGAAGATACAGAAGATAGTGTTGCAATAGATAGTGATTTGCCTCCAGATGATGCTTATGTCAAACCGGAAACAGGTTATGAAGAGTTCAGCATAAACTTGCATCCCTATTTCCAATTTATTCTGGCCTACTACCTGGACATGCCTTGAAGCCACCCATTGAAGTTGGGAATGTGACTATTGTTTCTCTGGATATTTTAGATAACTCAATCAAACAGGCCATTACGCTGAAGTACAAAGATGATACATATGTATCTCTTGCCACCAGTGTATCTCTAACTGGGACAAAGTACTCTGAGGGAATGTTTGTGTCTTTTGGTAGCAAGAGTAGACTTCTCTCACCCTCTCGCTCTCTGTCTTTCTCACTAACAATCTCTCTCTCTCTCACTCTCTCTTTCATCATTGCAGAACTCCAACCAGAATAGAAGAGCTGCTGTTTTACTCTGCCTTCCACACTTCCTGGTGCAGGATCCATCCAACTTCATCAAGAACTGTCAGGTGTGTGTAATCTGTATCTGTTTCTCTCTCTCACTCTCCATCGCTCTCCCAGTCTCTCTCTCTAACCCTAACCTTCTCTCTTTCAGCCCATTTCTATCTCTTTCTGTTAATGTGATTATATAAACAAATTCACATTTTTCCCTCCTTGCAGTCAGTCATATTGCTTCAAGTCAAACTTGCGATTGATGACACCCATGGGGCGGCACACAATTGGCCCAGCGTCGTCCAGGGTAGGGGAGTGAATGGCCGGCAGGGATGTAGCTCAGTTGGTAGAACATGGCGTTTGCAATGCCAGGGTTGTGGGTTCGATTCCCACAGGGGGCCAGTATGAAAAAATGGAAAATAATGTATGCACTCACTAACTGTAAGTCGCTCTGGATAAGAGCGTCTGCTAAATGACTAAAATGTAAATGTAATCAGGACAGTTGCAATTGACAGTCTTCAAAAGACTGTGGAAGAACTGCAGTCAATACTGAAGTGCAAGCTCGATTTGGAAGGTGACATCATACACCAATTCGAAGATCCATTATCTGAGAACGTTGTGGGATCTTGTTCCGTGTGAGGTATGTTGTTTGTCTACCTTGGACTTCACGTTTCCTTTTGTTGTGGTGTTTATTCAGTATAAATAAACATGTATGCATATCACGCTGCGCCTTGATCCGTCAAGTCTGTAAACGATCGTGAAAATATAACACACTGTCTGTGTTAGAATCGTAATATCACAAACAGAGCTGGAGTTATGTCCAGTTAAAAGTGCAGTGCCCAGCTGATAATTGCCTCGAAACTTAACCCAAACTATACCGAAACTAATTTCACACATACAGATTAAATATAATTAAGTAAAGTACGATGGGAAGAAAGGGGGAGTTGATGAGCAAGGGGAAGCGAACTATGCATAATTATATAATCACCAATTGTGAATGAAGAACAGGGAGGGTCATTCTATTTTATTGGTCCATAGTAATTATAATCTTAAAATGGTAAGTACCCTATATCAGTCCACTGAATCAAAGCAGTTTTATCAGCCAACTCTGGCCTACTTGGAGTAGGCTACTGTGATTAGTGTGATGAAAGGAGTCAGGCGCAGGAGGGTAATCACTGAATACAGAGTTTATTCCTTCGTTGACACATAAATGCGCTCAAATAGCGATCAACGAAACAGGCACAGGGGAAACTCTCATCCCTGGAAAATACACTGTAACGGTAGAATCCAATAATACATAGGCACAGGGGAAAATCTACCCTGACAACAAAATGTACGAGTAGCTCCACCGAGCTATACTACTCTCACAACTAACAATCACCCACAAGGACAAGGGGGCAGAGGGAACACTTATAAACAGACTAATGAGGGGATTAGAACCAGGTGTGGGTGAATAACAAGACAAGACAAATGTGATAATGATTGGGGCGGCAGTGGTTAGTAAGCCTGTGACGACGAACGCCGAAGCCTGCCAGAACAAGGAGGGGAGGCAGCCTCAGCCGAAGTCGTGACAGCTACACAGTGAGAGCGTCGATAATTGTACATGCTGAATGGCTTTCAATATCTGGGAAAGTTACAATGTTCTAAAATATAGAAAATAGTAAAAATAAAGAAAAACCCTGGAATGAGTAGGTGTATCCAAACTTTTGACTGGTACTGTACATACACTACCAGTCAAAAGATTTAGAACAGCTACTCATTCAAAGGGTTTTCTTAATTTTTACTATTTTCTAGATTGTAGAATAATAGTGAAGATGTCAAAACTATGAAATAACACATATGGAATCATGTAGTAACGAAAAACGTGTTAAACAAATCAAAATATATTTTATATTTGAGATTCTTCAAATAGACACCCTTTGCCTTGATGACAGCTTTGCACACTCTAGGCATTCTCTCAACCAGCTTCATGAGGTAGTCACCTGGAATGCATTTTAATTAACAGGTGTGCCTTAAAAGTTAATTTGTGGAATTTCTTTCCTTCTTAATGCATTTGAGCCAATCAGTTGTGTTGTGACAAGGGGGTATTATTATCATGTATTGATGGAAACTGTTTCTAATGCCGACTCAAAGTGTGGTAACGATAATGTAATCACCCAATACTGAAATTCATGCTTAGATGACAACCAAATTGGACCGAGAAAGAATGATGGTGGATAATCTCAAATGTCAAATTCAACGCCAACATAGTGGTAGTTGGCCAGACGCGATCTGGCCGAATCGATTTAGTGGCTAGCTTTGCACTTTGCTAGCTAACACTAGCTGCTAGGGGTATGTTCTAACCTACATTTGTGTTTTGTTTTTACATACTGGTAGCCAGAGTCGTTCAAGGGAATTCGGGACATGGGTGACTAGTTAACGTTCGCTTGGCTCTCTCTGTGTGTTCGTGCCGTGGGAGGACAGGTTTCTTTGTTGGCAGAAAGCAATGGCTAGCTAGTATGCTAACTATTCTAGCTAACTAACTGGCTGAATATGTTGACGACAGACTCGCTCAAGCTGTCGGGACTAACCCACAACGTTAGACACGGACACGAATGATCTGCTTGGCGTGTTGACACACTGGTGGTTTGTTGTGGCCGAGTATTGGTGCTAAACCGTGTTGTTGGAGGCCGGCATGCTAGCTGGCTGTGGCGTCATATGACTAGGGGCCCTGGACGGTTTTCACGGAAGAATACTGTACCAAGTTAGCTAGCTGAATAAACTAAGTTAGTCTATTCCTAGAAAACATTGAACCGCTGTAGTTTACAACAATTATAGTTTCTGAGGTGGAAGTTGGGAGAGTTATATTTGGGTGTTTCAGTGAAACGTAAGTGAGGGAGGCCCCGCTCTTTCACTTTCCCAGATGTTTAGTTCATTTCATTCCGATCTCCTTTTCATTATTGTAGCCATTTTCTTTAGCCTGTCAACTATGCCTCTGTCTATCCCTGTTCTCTCCTCTCCGCACAGGCTATACAAACGCCTCACACCGCGTGGCTGCTGCCTCTCTAACCTGGTGGTCCCTGCACGCACAACCCACGTTAGCATTGTTTTCGGCGGTGCCGGGTGTAGCACGAAGCTAGCTAGCTAGCCGTTTTTCAAACTAAGTCAACACAGTAGCCATTGCTAGCTAGCCAACACGACCAGCTAACTGTACTGTAGTAGCTAAATACAATATACTTGTGCTAGCTAGCCAACGTTTAATTATTGCTGCGTTATGAAAGGAACTAGACACGGACACAAATTATCTGTTTAGTGTGTTAACACACTATTGGTAGTTTGTTGTAACCAAGTATTGGTGCTAAACTGTGTGTTATTGGATGCTAGCATGCTAGTTAGCTATGGTGTCATAGTTAGGCATCGTGGGCTGTTGTGGGTAGTTATTGTAGGTTAGCATTGTTTTCGGCGGTGCCGGGTGTAGCACGAAGCTAGCTAGCTAGCCGTTTTTCGAACAGAGTCAACACAGTAGCCATTGTGTGCTGTACTGTGGCAGCTAAATACAATGTATTTGTGCTAGCTAGCCAACGTTTAATTATTGCTGCGTTATGAAAGGAACTAGACACGGACACAAATTATCTGTTTAGTGTGTTAACACACTATTGGTGGTTTGTTGTGACCAAGTGTTGGTGCTAAACTGTGTGTTATTGGATGCTAGCATGCTAGTTAGCTATGGTGTCATAGTTAGCTAGCTGAATAAAGTGGGTTGAGTCTATTCCTTGAAACATTGAACCGCTGTGGTTCACAACAATTCTGATTTCTAAAGGTGGAAGTTGGGAGAGTTTTTGTTCGGGTGGTTCAGTGAAACAATTATAGTTTCTGAGGTGGAAGTTTTGGTGAGGGAGGCCCTGCTCTCTCCTCTCCCAGATGTTTAGTTCATTTCATTCCGATCTCCTCTGCATTATTGTAGCCATTTGCTACAGCCTGTCAACTATGCCTCTGCCTATCCCTGTTCTCTCCTCTCTGCACAGGCTACACAAACGCCTCACACCGCGTGGCTGCTGCCTCTCTAACCTGGTGGTCCCTGCACGCACCCCACACCTGGAGTTCCAGGTCTCAGGCAGCCTCTGGAACTGCCGTTCTGCTGCCAACAAAGCTGACTTCATCCCAGCCTATGCTAACCTCCAGTCCCTCGACTTCCTGGCGCTGACGGAAACATGGATTACCACTGCTCTCTCCTCGTCTGACCATGTGTTCTCGCATACCCCGAGAGCATCTGGTCAGAGGGGTGGTGGCACAGGAATCCTCATCTCTCCCAAGTGGACATTCTCAATTTTTCCCCTAACCCATCTGTCTATCTCCTCATTTGAATTCCATGCTGTCACAGTCACTAGCCCATTTAAGCTTAATATCCTTGTCATCTATCGCCCTCCAGGTTCCCTTGGAGAGTTCATCAATGAGCTTGACGCCTTGATAAGTTCCTTTCCTGAGGATGGCTCACCCCTCACAGTTTTGGGGGATTTCAACCTCCATACGTCCACATTTTAATCATTTCTCTCTGCCTCCTTCTTTCCACTCCTCTCCTCTTTTGACCTCACCCTCTCACCGTCCCCCCCTGCTCACAAGGCAGGCAATACGCTTGACCTCATCTTGACTAGATGCTGCTCTTCTACTAATCTCACTGCAACTCCCCTCCATGTCTCCGACCACTACTTTGTTTCCTTTTCTCTCTCGCTCTCCTCCAACACTACTCACTCTGCCCCTACACAGATGGTAATGCGCCGCCGCAACCTTCGCTCTCTCTCTCCCACTACTCTCTCCTCTTCCATCCTATCATCTCTTCCCTCTGCTCAATCCTTCTCCCTCCAATCTCCTGATTCTGCCTCCTCAACCCTCCTCTCCTCCCTTTCTGCATCCTTTGACTCTCTGTGTCCCCTATCCTCCCGGCCGGCTCGGTCCTCCCCTCCAGCTCCGTGGCTTGATGACTCATTGCGAGCTCACAGAACAGAGCTCCGGGCAGCGGAGCGGAAATGGAAGAAAACTAAACTCCCTGCCGACCTGGCATCTTTTCACTCCCTCCTCTCTACATTTTCTTCATCTGTTTCTGCTGCTAAGGCCACTTTCTACCACTCTAAATTCCAAGCATCTGCCTCTAACCCTAGGAAGCTCTTTGCCACATTTTCCTCCCTGCTGAATCCTCCCCCCTCCTCTCTCTCTGTGGATGACTTCGTCAACCACTTTGAAAAGAAGGTTGACGACATCCGATCCTCGTTTGTTAAGTCTAATGACACTGCTGGTCCTACTCACACTGCCCTACCCTATGCTTTGACTTCTTTCTCCCCTCTCTCTCCAGATAAAATCCTGCGACTTGTGACTGCAGGCCGCCCAACAACCTGCCCGCTTGACCCCATCCCCTCCCCTCTTCTCCAGACCATCTCCGGTGACCTTCTCCCCTACCTCACCTCGCTGATCAACTCATCCTTGACCGCTGGCCATGTCCCTTCCGTCTTCAAGAGAGCGAGAGTTGCACCCCTTCTCAAAAAACCAACACTCGATCCCTCTGATGTCAACAACTACAGACCAGTATCCCTTCTTTCTTTTCTTTCCAAAACTATTGAGCGTGCCGTCTTTAGCCAACTCTCTTGCTATCTCTCTCAGAATGACCTTCTTGATCCAAACCAGTCAGGTTTCAGGACTGGTCATTCAACTGAGACTGCTCTTCTCTGTGTCACGGAGGCTCTCCGCACTGCTAAAGCTAACTCTCTCTCCTCTGCTCTTGTCCTTCTAGACCTGTTTGCTGCCTTTGATACTGTGAACCATCAGATCCTCCTCTCCACCCTCTCCGAGCTGGGCATCTCCGGCGCGGCTCACTCCTGGATTGCGTCCTACCTGACCGGTCGCTCCTACCAAGTGACGTGGCGAGAAGCTGTCTCCGCACCACGTGCTCTCACCACTGGTGTCCCCCAGGGCTCAGTTCTAGGCCCTCTCCTATTCTCCCTATACACCAAGTCACTTGGCTCTGTCATATCCTCACATGGCCTCTCCTATCATTGCTACGCTGACGATACACAACTAATCTTCTCCTTTCCCCCTTCTGATAACCAGGTGGCGAATCGCATCTCTGCATGTCTGGCAGACATATCAGTATGGATGACGGATCACCACCTCAAGCTGAACCCTGGCAAGACGGAGCTGCTCTTCCTCCCGGGGAAGGACTGCCCATTCCATGATCTCGCCATCACGGTTGACAACTCCGTTGTGTCCTCCTCCCAGAGTGCGAAGAGCCTTGGCGTGACCCTGGACAACACCCTGTCGTTCTCCGCTAACATCAAGGCGGTGACCCGATCCTGCAGGTTCATGCTCTACAACATTCGGAGAGTACGACCCTGCCTTACACAGGAAGCGGCACAGGTCCTAATCCAGGCACTTGTCATCTCCCGTCTGGATTACTGCAACTCGCTGTTGGCTGGCCTCCCTGCCTGTGCCATTAAACCCCTACAACTCATCCAGAATGCCGCAGCCCGTCTGGTGTTCAACCTTCCCAAGTTCTCTCACGTCACCCCCTCCTCCGCACACTCCACTGGCTTCCAGTTGAAGCTCGCATCCGTTACAAGACCATGGTGCTTGCCTATGGAGCAGTGAGGGGAACGGCACCTCCGTACCTTCGGGCTCTGATCAGTCCCTACACCCAAACGAGGGCATTGCGTTCATCCACCTCTGGCCTGCTGGCTCCCCTTCCTCTGCGGAAGCATAGTTCCCGCTCAGCCCAGTCAAAACTGTTCGCTGCTCTGGCACCCCAATGGTGGAACAAGCTCCCTCACGACGCCAGGACAGCGGAGTCACTCACCACCTTCCGGAGACAATTTGAAACCCCACCTCTTTAAGGAATACCTGGGATAGGATAAAGTAATCCTTCTACCCCCCCCCCCCCAAAAAAAATAAAAAAATAAAATAAATAAAGTGTAAAGTGGTTTTCCCACTGGCTATAGGGTGAATGCACCAATTTGTAAGTCGCTCTGGATAAGAGCGTCTGCTAAATGACGTAAATGTGCCCTTGAGCAAGGCACTTAACCTTAATTGCTCCTGTAAGTCGCTCTGGATAAGAGCGTCTGCTAAATGACTAAAATGTAAATGTAAATGTAGTTCCAGGTCTCCGGCAGCCTCTGGAACTGCCGTTCTGCGGCCAACAAGGCAGAGTTCATCTCAGCCTATGCTACACTCCAGTCCCTCGACTTCTTGGCACTGACGGAAACATGGATTACCACTGAAAACACTGCTACTCCTACTGCTCTCTCCTCGTCTGACCATGTGTTCTAGCATACCCCGAGAGCATCTGGTCAGCGGGGTGGTGGCATAGGAATCCTCATCTCTCCCAAGTGGACATTCTCTCTTTTTCCCCTGACCCATATGTCTCTCTCCTCATTTGAATTTCATGCGTTCACAGTCACTAGCCCATTCAAGCTTAACATCCTTGTCATTTATCGCCCTCCAGGTTCCCTTGGAGAGTTCATCAATGAGGTTGATGCCTTGATAAGTTCCTTTCCTGAGGATGGCTCACCCCTCACAGTTCTGGGTGACTTCAACCTCCCTACGTCTACCTTTCACTCATTTCTCTCTGCCTCCTTCTTTCCACTCCTCTCCTCTTTTGACCTCACCCTCTCACCATCCCCCCCTACTCACAAGGCAGGCAATACGCTTGACCTCATCTTTACTAGATGCTGTTCTTCTACTAATCTCACTGCAACTCCCCTCCAAGTCTCCGACCACTACTTTGTATCCTTTTCTCTCTCGCTCTCCTCCAACACTACTCACTCTGCCCCTACTCAGATGGTAATGCGGCGTCGCAACCTTCGCTCTCTCTCTCCCGCTACTCTCTCTTCTTCCATCCTATCATCTCGTCCCTCTGCTCAATCCTTCTCCCTGATCAATTTCCTGATTCTGCCTCCTCAACCCTCCTCTCCTCCCTTTCTGCATCATTTGACTCTCTATGTCCCCTATCCTCCCGGCCGGCTCAAACCTCCCCTCCTGCTCCGTGGCTTGACGACTCATTGTGAGCTCACAGAACAGGGCTGCGGGCAGCCGAGCGGAAATGGAGGAAAACTAGACTCCCTGTGGACCTGGCATAATTTCACTCCCTCCTCTCTACATTTTCTTCATCTGTTTCTGCTGCTAAGGCCACTTTCTACCACTCTAAATTCCAAGCATCTGCCTCTAACCCTAGGAAGCTCTTTGCCACCTTCTCCTCCCTGCTGAATCCTCCTCCCCCTCTCTGTGGATGACTTTGTCAACCATTTTGAAAAGAAGGTTGACGACATCCGATCCTCGTTTGTTAAGTCAAATGACACTGCTGGTCCTGCTCACACTGCCCTACCCTATGCTTTGACTTCTTGCTCCCCTCTCTCTCCAGATGAAATTTTGCGACTTGTGACGGCCGGCCGCCCAACAACCTGCCCGTTTGACCCTATCCCCTCCTCTCTTCTCCAGACCATCTCCGGTGACCTTCTCCCTTACCTCACCTCGCTCATCAACTCATCCTTGACCGCTGGCTATGTCCCTTCTGTCTTCAAGAGAGCGAGAGTTGCACCCCTTCTCAAAAAAACAACACTCGATCCCTCTGATGTCAACAACTACAGACCAGTATCCCTTCTTTCTTTTCTCTCCAAAACTCTTGAGCGTGCCGTCTTTAGCCAACTCTCTTGCTATCTCTCTCAGAATTACCTTCTTGATCCAAACCAGTCAGGTTTCAAGACTGGTCATTCAACTGAGACTGCTCTTCTCTGTGTCACGGAGGCTCTCCGCACTGCTAAAGCTAACTCTCTCTCCTCTGCTCTTGTCCTTCTAGACCTGTCTGCTGCCTTTGATACTGTGAACCATCAGATCCTCCTCTCCACCCTCTCCGAGTTGGGCATCTCCGGCGCGGCTCATTCTTGGATTGCGCCCTACCTGACCTGTCGCTCCTACCAAGTGGCGTGGCGAGGCGAGAATCTGTCTCCGCACCACATGCTCTCACCACTGGTGTCCCCCAGGGCTCAGTTCTAGACCCTCTCCTATTCTTGCTATACACCAAGTCACTTGGCTCTGTCATATCCTCACATGGCCTCTCCTATCATTGCTACGCAGACGACACACAACTCATCTTCTCCTTTCCACCTTCTGAGAACCAGGTGGCGAATCGCATCTCTGCATGTCTGGCAGACATCAGTGTGGATGACGGATCACCACCTCAAGCTGAACCTCAGCAAGACGGAGCTGCTCTTCCTCCCGGGGAAGGACTGCCCGTTCCATGATCTCGCCATCTCGGTTGACAACTCCGTTGTGTCCTCCTCCCAGAGTGCGAAGAGCCTTGGCGTGACCCTGGACAACACCTGTCGTTCTCCGCTAACATCAAGGTGGTGACCCGATCCTGTAGGTTCATGCTCTACAACATTCGGAGAGTACGACCCTGCCTTACACAGGAAGTGGCACAGGTCCTAATCCAGGCACTTGTCATCTCCCGTCTGGATTACTGCAACTCGCTGTTGGCTGGGCTCCCTGCCTGTGCCATTAAACCCCTACAACTCATCCAGAATGCCGCAGCCCGTCTGGTGTTCAACCTTCCCAAGTTCTCTCACGTCACCCCGCTCCTCCGCACACTCCACTGGCTTCCAGTTGAAGTTCGCATTTGCTACAAGACCATGGTGCTTGCCTACAGAGCTGTGAGGGGAACGGCACCTCCGTACCTTCAGGCTCTGATCAGTCCCTACACCCAAACGAGGGCATTGCGTTCATCCACCTCTGGCCTGCTGGCCCCCCTACCTCTGCGGAAGCACAGTTCCCGCTCAGCCCAGTCAAAACTGTTCGGTGGAACAAGCTCCCTCACGACGCCAGGACAGCGGAGTCACTCACCACCTTCCGGAGACACTTGAAACCCCACCTCTTTAAGGAATACCTGGGATAGGATAAAGTAATCCTTCTACCCCCCCTTACCCCACCCCAAAGAAAAAATTAAATAAAAAAAATACATATTGTAAAGTGGCTATCCCACTGGCTATAAGGTGAATGCACCAATTTGTAAATTTTTGAAATTTAGAGACGCAATGCTACACATAGTCACGTCTTAATGCAGACGCATATCCACATACAGAGTTCGCTATTTACTCTAACACAAACACAGAGACAGATGCACATTCATACACACACACAGCGGCTGTGTCCGAATACCCATACTAGCGTACTACATACTTAAACTGCATACTATGTAACACATACCGTTTAGTAAAAAGTATGCAGTATGCCATGGCCGCAATGCAGTAGTGACTCCTGACTGGCTGAGTTGATGGGGGGGACAGAGTGTGGGTGAATATTTCCAAATTCAAAAGACATACATCACATTAATCAGCATGATAATAGCTCATTTCCAATTCTATTATTTTCTCTAAACTCTGAATAGAATAGGAATTGAGTTATAGGCCTACTCAGGCTGATTATAGGCAGACTATCACATTAGACCTACACCATAGCCCATCTCTCCTATTTAAAAAGGACTGAAGACAGAAACAGATAATTTGGTTCCATTTCAAGATATTTATTAGTGAAAGCAAAGTGCTGTAACATACACTGAACATTAGGAACACCTGCTCTTTCCATGACATAGACTGATTGATGTCACTTGTTAAATCCACTTCAATCACTGTAGATGAAGGTTAAAGACAAGTTAAAGAAGGGTTTTTAAGCCTTTGAGACAATTGAGACATGGATTGTGTATGTGTGGCATTCAGAGGGTGAATGGGCAAGACAAAATATTCCAAGTAAGTGCCTTTAAACGGGGCATGGTACAAAAGGGTTCCAAAAGGGTTATTTGGCTGTCCCCCATAGGAGAACCCTTTTTGGTTCCAGGTAGAACCGTTTTTGGGTTCCATGTAGAACCCTCTGTGGAAAGAGTTACATGGAGCCCACAAGCGCTCTTCAAAGGATTCTCCTATGGGGACAACCGAATAACCCTTTTAGGTTTTAGAGAGCACTTTTTTTTTACCCTCTTTTTCTCCCCAATTTCATGATATCCAATTGCAATCTTGTCTCATCGCTGCAACTCCCCAACAGGCTTGGGAGAGGTCGAAGGTCGAGTCATGCGTCCTCCGAAACATGAGCCGCCAAACAAAGCTTCTTATCACCCGTCCGCTTAACCCAGAAGCCAGCTGCACCATTGTGTCGGAGGAAATAAGTAAAGCCCCCCCGGCCAAACCCTCCCCTAACCCGGACGACGCTGGGCCAATTGTGCGCCGTCCTATGGGCCTCCCGGTCATGGCCGGTTGTGACAGAGCCTGGGGTTGACGCTGCAACACTGTGATGCAGTGCCTTAGACCTCTATGCCACTCGGGAGACCCAAGCACCTTTTTTTCTAAGAGTGTAGATGGTGCCAGGCGCACCGGTTTGTGTTTAGAACTGCAACGCTGCTGGGTTTTTCACACTCAACAGTTTCCCGTGTGTATCAAGAATGGTCCACCACCCAAAGGACATCCAGCCACCTTGACACTGTGGGAAGCATTGGAGTCAACATGGGCCAGCATCCCTGTGGAACGCTTTCGACACCTTGTGGAGTCCATTCCCCCGATGAATTGCGGCTGTTCTAAGGGGAAAAGGGGTGGGGGTGGAACTTAATATTAGGAAGGTGTTCCTAATGTTTGGTATACTCAGTGTATATCAAATAAATCAAATAACCTAGTACACACACCAAAACTTTTCAAAGTCTGGTGCATCGCAAATTCAGAATGGACATAATAAACTAAAGTGCTTATAATTGGGAACGAGATCAGAATGACTGCTAAGGCTTGATCCATCAATTAAAAAATTAAATAGGTAGCCTAGCCTACAAAACTAAAAACAACCCATATGTTCAAATCAAAAGGCCTGATTAAGCCACATCCCGAGTCCCCGGTGCCGACACATTCAGAAATAATAAGAGGGTTTAGTATTTTGTTTAAAAGCTCTGACGAAAGCCAAGAGAACAAGAAACACTTTTGAGAAAACAGAAATCCACGCTGGGCAAAAAAATAAAACTTCTGTTTTCGAAGATGTAGCTTACGATGCAATACTTGTGATCATTTTAAGGAGAACAACAAGTACTTAACCTACATTTGAACACCATCGCAGGAGCTTCGCTATTAGGCATTTCCCAATTAAGTAGTCTAGTTTGGCTACTTGAAGAGAACTAGGGCCTATCACTCGCAGCCCACCTCTTCCAATGCATTGTGGAAAAGTGCATAGAATTTTAGTAGATGAAGAGCTGAAATAAGCATAACATCCTGGCATTTAAGCCATACTTAATTTTAGAAAAATCACATGCTCTATTTTCGCATGCTGAGAATGCATCATGCACTATTACGTTGTTTCCCGCTATTCAGCTGTAGTCAAAGCCGAAATGATTATGACATCCGTGCATTTAAAGTATACTAGGTTTTCTAAATGTCGCCTACTATTTAGGATGCAAGTATGGGTATTTGGACATGGTCATTGTTCCAGGTGTAGTAGGGGCATGCTCCTCTCTCTGCACCCTGCTCCCGGTGAAGGGGCAATGGTTAACTCCATTTCTGCTTTCCCTTTAACCCCCTCTTCAGATGTCAGGGTGACGGGGCCCGTGGGCTCCCCGAGGGGAGCTTTTCAACCCTCTTTGCCATGCATTATGGGGAATGAGCCACATAAACACCTGCAAACCAGAGAGAAGGACAGAGAGAGTCCCTCTCATGCATTGGATAGAGACTGTTGCTATCAACTGCATATTGCAACAGTGAAGAGGCGACTCTGGGATGCTGACCTTCTAGGCAGAGTTGCAAAGAAAAAGACATATCTCAGACTGCCCATCTTAATATTTTATTTTTATTGGCCAGTCTGAGAGACAGCTTTTTCTTTGCAACTCTGCCTAGAAGGTCATCATCACGGAGTCGCCTCTTCGCTGTTGAGACTGGTGTTTTGCAGGTAATATTTAATGATGCTGCCAGTTGAGGACCTGTGAGGCGTCTGTTTCTCAAACTAGACACTCTAATGTATTTGTCCTCTTGCTCAGTTGTGCACCGGGGCCTCCCACTCCTCTTTCTATTCTGGTTAGAGCCAGTTTGCGCTGTTCTGTGAATGGAGGAGTACACAGCGTTGTACGAGATCTTCAGTTTCTTGGCAATTTCTCGCATGAAATAGCCTTCATTTCTCAGAACAAGAATAGACTGATGAGTTTCAGAAGAAAGTTATTTGTTTCTGGCCATTTTGAGCCAGTAATCGAACCCACAATTGCTGATGCTCCAGATACTCAACTAGTCACAAGAAGGCCAGTTTTATTGCTTCTTTAATCAGCATAACAGTTTTCAGCTGTGCTAACATAATTACAAAAGGGTTTTCTAATGATCAATTAGCCTTGTAAAATGATAAACTTGGATTAGCAAACACAACGTGCCATTGGAACCCAGGACTGATGGTTACTGATAATGGGCCTCTGTATGCTTACGTAGATATTCCATTAAAAATCAGCCATTTCCAGCTACAATAGCAATTTACAACATTAACAAGGTCTACACTGTATTTCTGATCAAGTTGATGTTATTCTAATGGACAAAAAAATTGCTTTTCTTTGACTACCGGTCAAAAGTTTTAGAACACCTACTCATTCCAGGGTTTTTTGTTATTTTTACTATGTTCTACATTGTAGAATAATACTGAAGACCTCAAAACTATGAAATAACACATATAGAATCATTTAGTAACCAAAAAATGGTTATACAAATCAAAATATATTTGAGATTTGAAATTCTTCAAATAGCCACCCTTTGCCTTGATGACAGCTTTGCAGACTCTTGGCATTCTCTCAACCAGCTTCACATGGAATGCTTTTCCAACAGTCTTGAAGGAGTTCCCACATATGCTGAGCCCTTTTTGGCTGCTTTTCCTTCACTCTGCGGTTCGACTCATCCCAAACCATCTCAATTTGTTTGAGGTTGGGGGACTGTGGAGGCCAGGTCATCTGATGCAGCGCTCCATCACTCTATTTCTTGGTAAAATATCCCTTACACAGCCTGGATGTGTGTTGGGTCACTGTCCTGTTGATAAACAAATGATAGTCCCACTTAGCCCAAACCAGATGGGATGGTGTATCACTGCAGAATGCTGTGGTAGCCATGCTGGTTAAGTGTTCCTTGAATTCTAAATAGATCACAGCAAAGCCCTCCCACACCATAACACCTCCTCCTCCATGCTTTACAGTGGAAACCATCCGTTCACCCACACTGTGTCTCACAAAGACATGGCGGCTGGAACCAAAAATCTCCAATTTGGACTCCAGACAAAAGGACACATTTCCACCGGTCTAATGTTCATTGCTCTTGTTTCTTGGCCCAAGGAAGTCTCTTCTTCTTATTAGTGTCCTTTAGTAGTGCTTTTTTAAAATCAATTCGACCATGAAGGCCTGAGTCACTCACCACCTTCCGGAGACATTTGAAACCCCACCTCTTTAAGGAATACCTGGGATAGGATAAAGTAATCTACCCCCCCCCTCCAAAAAAAAAAAAAAGGTATTGTAAAGTGGTTATCCCACTGGCTATAGGGTGAATGCACCTATTTGTAAGTCGCTCTGGATAAGAGCGTCTGCTAAATGACGTAAATGTAAAAATGTAAATTCACACAATCTCCTCTGAATAGTTGATGTTGAGATGTGTCTGTTACTTGAACTCTGTGAAGCATTTATTTAGGCTGCAATTTCTGAGGCTGGTAACTCTAATGAACTTATCCTCTGCAGCAGAGGTAACTCTGGGACTTCCATTCCTGTGGCGGTCCTCATCAGAGACAGTTTCATGATAGCGCTTGATGGTTTTTGCGAATGCACTTGAAGAAACTTTCAAAGTTCTTGAAATTGTCCGTATTGACTGACCTTCATGTCTTAAAGTAATGATGGACTGTCGTTTCTCTTTCCTTATTTGAGCTGTTCTTGCCATAATATGGACTTGGTCTTTTACCAAATAGGGCTATCTTCTGTATACCCCCCTACCTTGCCACAACACAACTGATTGGCTCAAACGCATTAAGAAATAAAGAAATTCCACAAATTTACTTTTAAGAAGGCACAACTGTTAATTGAAATGCATTCCAGGTGACTACCTCATGAAGCTGGTTGAGAGAATGCCAAGAGTGTGCAAAGCTGTCATCAAGGTAAAGGGTGGCTTTTTGAAGAATCTCAAATATACAATATATTTTGATTTGTTTAACACTTTTTTGGTTACTACACGATTCCATATGTGTTATTTAATAGTTTTGATGTCTTCACTATTATTGTACAATGTAGAAAACAGTAAAAATAAAAGAAAAACCCTTGAATGAGTAGGTGTTCTAAAACTTTTGACTGCCCCACCTGCCCTGAATGACGGGTCACCACTGATACTGATCAACAGTGGAGCCTTTTTATTAAGTAAAAATGGCCTGAATATGATATAAATTGCTTTTCTATGAAATGGAAAGGGGTATGGGAGGAGAAATACAGTACATGGAATGGATTCATCTTTTCCTGCATCTTAAGTTCAGTTTCGACACTGCACAAAGAGACTTGTTCTTAATCAATGGCAAAATTCATGCCACTAGCTAGGTTTCCATCCAATTGGCGACAGATTTCCACTTAAATATTCTAAAATCTACATAAACCAATATGCTCATTTTCCCACCAGAGATGTGCTTCCATCAAACTGACTTATTGTGGATAAAAGGCTGTGCGTGATGACGTAGTGCATTTAAAAATAACTTTTGCGGTTAAATTCCCATGTTAAATGCGTTTCCATTGCATTTTCAACTCGACTGAATGTTTTGTCACAACAAATGTTGCATTATAAAGCAAAGATTCAATGCGGGTAGGCTACCTACATGATGAGATTTTTATGGATAAGAGCAAGATTATTTGTATTTGTCAGATGGCAGCCATGCATCGATCATCATGTCACCAGAATAAGGCCCTCGATATGTATTGTAAAGGAGAAATCAAGCTCATCACTGCAATTTCACCACCCTGTAAAGTTCATTATAATTTATTTAAACTGTAGCCTAATAAACTGCATGCTTATCATCGTGTGACTCCAAGTTTACTTTGATATGATGGTTCTTATATCAATATTTGCGCATAAAGGCATTTCCACTATGATTTTTCGCATAATAGATTTTACTGACACAAAAAGATCCCACCATGTCCAACGAACAAATTGTCTGTCGACGTTTATAAAATTGTACCGCCATTTCCTGTTTCCATCAGCCCGGTCGTTTTTTCATACGTCAGGTAATTCATCCACATTAAATGGTTTGATGGAACCTGGGTAATGTTTATTTTAGATTTTTTTAAAGATAATCCATTGGGACTGGCTCCCTCTCCACTAGGCCAACATGGACACACCAGCCACAGTCGCACGGCCGTCAGCATAAATTGTGGTCCACCAAAGCTGCTGCAGATGTTGGTGAAGATGAAGGGGGGTCTTAGATTGCGATTTGAACAACGAGGGCCCTGGGAATTTACTGCCAGGCTTGCCATGGCAGAAGAATGGGTTACTTCACGGTGGAGAGCGAGCTTTATACAATGACTGACGATGAGTCAAGAGAAACCCTGTCCTGAACCCAGCGCAGAATGTTTCATTTACACTCACCCACACGGACACCCTGCACACTGTGCCAAAGAAAATTAGGAATAGGGATTTTTAACAATGCAGATAATTCTGTATTCAAACATACCCCCAACCTCCCTCGCATACAGTAAGAACGTGGGACTACACGTGCGCACACGCATTCACACGGTGTAACCACATGCATGCATTCACGCACTGACACACACACACACACACACATAAAAGGTTACAGAAACACCAAATACAGACACACAAATGTAGAAGAAAATGTACAGAAATGTACTCACTCTCTCTCTCTTTAACATGTCCTCTGTGACCAATTTGTCAACTGGAACTGATTGACTAGGAGAATCTAGGCAAAAAATATGGAATGGTCCCACTCTTACTGTAATTATTAAAGCAAACATTTGCACTGCAAACATACAAGATTTCCATCCACAAACCCCCTCTTGTGAGGACTGTTTTGTTTAGACCCTGCTCTGTACACTTGCACTAGCTTTACAGAGACTATATTTTCATTGCGGTATTTGAACCAAATGTAATCATTATGGTTGTCAATAAGAGCAAGGTGTTTCAGGGAAGAAGCCCGCTCAAAGGCCAACCATCACCTCGCTCAACAGACTCACAGGCTGTCATTGAGTTGGTTGAGACAAAATCAGGGTAGATTCCGTGTGAGGGCGATTCCAGCATTATGGACATTACATTTGCACGCACAATAACAACTTTAATGTCTCACAAAAAGGACATACAAAATATAAATGAAACTTTTGATGTGTGTGTCTGTAGTACCCCTTGTGGGGTGTGTATACCCCAAAAAGCGGACTTCTAAATATTGGCATGTTGGAGAAAAAGCTAATAAGCACAGTTATGGATGTGACATGAAATTGAGCTTTTATGTCTTAGGTCAAAACATGGATAGCCATTTCGAAGGAAAGGCTTGGCTGAACACAAAAATTATCTTAAAAAGACTGTCATTGCCATTAATACTTTAGAGAGGAAAAATGACCGTTATGGATGTTATTGTAGTTGATATAAAGTATATTATATATACAGTACCTCACATGCGACTCGTAATAAGATTACAAACTTTAATTTAAATGATTTTTTATTTGGATTTCATGTAATGGACATACACAAAATAGTCCAAATTCGCGAAGTGAAATGAAAAAAATAACTTGTTTCTAAAAAATAAATAACGGAAAAGTGATGCATGCATATGTATTCACCCCCTTTGCTATGAAGCCCCTAAATAAGATCTGGTGCAACCAATTACCTTCAGAAGTCACATAATTAGTTAAATAAAGTCCACCTGTGTGCAATCTAAGTGTCACATGATCTCAGTATATAGTGAGGGAAAAAAGTATTTGATCCCCTGCTGATTTTGTACGTTTGCCCACTGACAAAGAAATGATCAGTCTATAATTTTAATGGTAGGTTTATTTGAACAGTGAGAGACAGAATAACAACAACAAAAATCCAGAAAAACGTATGTCAAAAATGTTATGAATTGATTTGCATTTTAATGAGGGAAATACAGTGGGGAAAAAAAGTATTTAGTCAGCCACCAATTGTGCAAGTTCTCCCACTTAAAAAGATGAGAGAGGCCTGTCATTTTCATCATATGTACACGTCAACTATGACAGACAAATTGAGAAAAAAAATTCCAGAAAATCACATTGTAGGATTTTTAATGAATTTATTTGCAAATTATGGTGGAAAATAAGTATTTGGTCACCTACAAACAAGCAAGATTTCTGGCTCTCACAGACCTGTAACTTCTTCTTTGAGGCTCCTCTGTCCTCCACTCGTTACCTGTATTAATGGCACCTGTTTGAACTTGTTATCAGTATAAAAGACACCTGTCCACAACCTCAAACAGTCACACTCCAAACTCCACTATGGTCAAGACCAAAGAGCTGTCAAAGGACACCAGAAACAAAATTGTAGACCTGCACCAGGCTGGGAAGACTGAATCTGCAATAGGTAAGCAGCTTGGTTTGAAGAAATCAACTGTGGGAGCAATTATTAGGAAATGGAAGACATACAAGACCACTGATAATCTCCCTCGATCTGGGGCTCCACGCAAGATCTCACCCCGTGGGGTCAAAATGATCACAAGAACGGTGAGCAAAAATCCCAGAACCACACGGGGGGACCTAGTGAATGACCTGCAGAGAGCTGGGACCAAAGTAACAAAGCCTAACATCAGTAACACACTACTCCACCAGGGACTCAAATCCTGCATTGCCAGACGTGTCCCCCTGCTTAAGCCAGTACATGTCCAGGCCCGTCTGAAGTTTGCTAGAGTGCATTTGGATGATCCAGAAGAGGATTGGGAGAATGTCATATGGTCAGATGAAACCAAAATATAACTTTTTGGTAAAAACTCAACTCATCGTGTTTGGAGGACAAAGAATGCTGAGTTGCATCCAAATAACACCATACCTACTGTGAAGCATGGGGGTGGAAACTTCATGCTTTGGGGCTGTTTTTCTGCAAAGGGACCAGGACGACTGATCCGTGTAAAGGAAAGAATGAATGGGGCCATGTATCGTGAGATTTTGAGTGAAAACCTCCTTCCATCAGCAAGGGCATTGAAGATTAAACGTGGCTGGGTCTTTTAGCATGACAATGATCCCAAACACCCCCGGGCAACGAAGGAGTGGCTTCGTAAGAAGCATTTCAAGGTCCTGGAGTGGCCTAGCCAGTCTCCAGATCTCAACCCCATAGAAAATCTTTGGAGGGAGTTGAAAGTCCGTGTTGCCCAGCGACAGCCCCAAAACATCACTGCTCTAGAGGAGATCTGCATGGAGGAATGGGCCAAAATACCAGCAACAGTGTGTGAAAACCTTGTGAAGACTTACAGAAAACGTTTGACCTGTGTCATTGCCAACAAGGGGTATATAACAAAGTATTGAGAAACTTTTGTTATTGACCAAATACTTATTTTCCACCATAATTTGCAAATAAATTCATAAAAAATCCTACAATGTGATTTTCTGGATTTTTTTTCCTCATTTTGTCTGTCATAGTTGACATGTACCTATAATGAAAATTACAGGCCTCTCTCATCCTTTTAAGTGGGAGAACTTGCACAATTGGTGGCTGACTAAATACTTTTTTGCCCCACTGTAAGTATTTGACCCCCTCTCATTCAGAAGGATTTCTGGCTCCCAGGTGTCTTTTATACAGGTAACGAGCTGAGATTAGGAGCACTCTCTTAAAGTGAGTGCTACTAATCTCAGCTTGTTACCTGTATAAAAGACACCTGTCCACAGAAGCAATCAATCAATCAGATTCCAAACTCTCCACCATGGCCAAGACCAAAGAGCTCTCCAAGGATGTCAGGGACAAGATTGTAGACCTACACAAGGCTGGAATGGGCTACAAGACCATCGCCAATCAGCTTGGTGAGAAGGTGACAACAGTTGGTGCGATTATTCACAAATGGAAGAAACACAAAATAACTGTCAATCTCCCTTGGCCTGGGGCTCCATGCAAGCACTCACCTCGTGAAGTTGCAATGATCATAAGAACGGTGAGGAATCAGCCCAGAACTACACGGGAGGATCTTGTCAATGATCTCAAGGCAGCTGAGACCATAGTCACCAAGAAAACAATTGGTAACACACTACGCCGTGATGGACTGAAATCCTGCAGCGCTCAAGAAAGCACATATACAGGCCCGTCTGAAGTTTGCCAATGAACATCTGAATGATTCAGAGGAGAACTGGGTGAAAGTGTTGTGGTCAGATGAGACCAAAATCAAGCTCTTTGGCATCAACTCAACTTGCCGTGTTTGGAGGAGGAGGAATGCTGCTTATGACCCCAAGAACACCATCCCCACCGTCAAACATGGAGGTGGAAACATTAGGCTTTGGGGGTGTTTTTCTGCTAAGAGGACAGGACAACTTCACCGCATCAAAGGGACGATGAACGGGGCCATGTACCGTCAAATCTTGGGTGAGAACCTCCTTCCCTCAGCCAGGGCATTGAAAATGGGTCGTGCATGGGTATTCCAGCATGACAATGACCCAAAACACACGGCCAAGGCAACAAAGGAGTGGCTCAAGAAGAAGCACATTAAGGTCCTGGAGTGGCCTAGCCAGTCTCCAGGCCTTAATCCCATAGAAAATCTGTGGAGGGAGCTGAAGGTTCGAGTTGCCAAACGTCAACCTCGAAACCTTAATGACTTGGAGAAGATCTGCAAAGAGGAGTGGGACAAAATCCCTCCTGAGATGTGTGCAAACCTGGTGGCCAACTACAAGAAATGTCTGACCTCTGTGATTGCCAACAAGGGTTTTGCCACCAAGTACTAAGTCATGTTTTGCAGAGGGGTCAAATACTTATTTCCCTCATTAAAAAAAATAAATAATTCATAACATTTTTGACATGCGTTTTTCTGGATTCTTTTGTTGTTATTCTGTCTCTCACTTTTCAAATAAACCTACCATTAAAATTATAGACTGATCATTTCTTTGTCAGTGGGCAAACGTACAAAATCAGCAGGGGATCAAATACTTTTTTCCCTCACTGTATAATTTCCCCATCAATCTCCGTTTGCCTCCCTATGCCTATCCACTATTTAAACTTACAGGCTGCAAGTCAATGAAGGGCGTTCTGGTCTCTTTGAAGCTGGGTCGGAATGTCTTCCTGCCAATCGTGTAGAGTGGTGTTGGGAGGACCACTGGCAGAAGTCTTAAAACGATGTCACCTTGTGTATCTGGAGTGAAGAATGTTTAGTGAATAACTTGATTGTTTCAGGCTAAAAATGAATGAGCATCTGAGGCACCACCAGCAGGGTCATTTCAAACTTTACCTGCACTTCGAAAGGAAGATCTTGGGCCTGCTTCTCTCGCCTGGCAAAGCAAAGTTTTTTGTCCTAGAAGTCTGCAAGATCTCAGTGATTTTCCCAGAGCAGTCTGGGTTTAAAATGGAGAAGTCCTAAGCAATGTGTAGTAAAGCAGACAAACAATGTGTCGATAATGAAGAGGGCTGAGTTTTTACTGGTTGTCTCTCCTCTATGTCTTTCTCACTCAAACACCCACACGCACATTCACACTCAGTCCATCATGTAGTCCAGATGTTGTTCTTCAGCCACTCTGGGTGTGTTCGTAAATTCACTCTGGAGTATGCCAGAGTGTGCTCAGAATGCGCTCTGGGTGTCCATAAAGAGCATTGTCAGATTGTCCGTTTTGTAAATTCAGAGCGTTTTTCTCTCAAAGCGGTCAGAGCACACATTGGACACTCTGGCAGAGGAGCAGGGTTGATCTGAGCGTTCTGACCTCACAACGGCAGTCAAGCATCCAAGCTAACTAGCTAAAGTTAGTGAACACCTCACTCTGATCATTTTACTCGCCCTAGCAGAGCTGGTTAGGCTGTTTTCAGAGCGTTGGTGACTAACTGTGCTGCTGGCAACAATTTAATGACGCTTTTTTGCCCAAGTTTACTGACACCGGTCATATTCAAGGGGTGTTGCGCGTTCGTAAATTAATCAGTTATTCTTCGCTGTGGCACACTCAGATGAGAGTGCTCTGAAGTCGAAATAGATAGCCAGAGTAAATTTACGAATGCACCCTCGGTCATCTGGGCTGCCCTCTAACATTTGACTCTGTTGTGAGCACAAAGTACTCAATGAATTATATACTGAAATAAATATAAAAGCAAAATGTCAAGTGTTGGTGCCATGTTTCATGAGCTGAAATAAGAGATCCCAGAAATGTTTCATACCCACAAAAAGTGTATTACTCTCAAATGTTGTGCACAAATTTGTTTACATCCCTGTTAGTGAGCATTTCTCCTTTGCCAAGATAATCCATCCACCTGACAGGTGTGTCCTATCAAGAAGCTGATTAAACAGCATGATCATTGTGCTAGGGACAATAAAAGGCCTCTCTACAATGTGCTGTTTTGTCACAACACAATACCTCAGACTGTAAGTCGCTCTGGATAAGAGCGTCTGCTAAATGACTAAAATGTAAATGTAAAATGTCTCAAGTTTTGAGGGAGTGTGCAATTGGCATGCTGACTGCAGTAATGTCCACCAGAGCTGTTGCCAGATAATTTAATGTTCATTTCTCTACCATAAGCCGCCTCTTAACGTTGTTTTAGAGAATTTGGCAGTACGTCCAATCGGACTCACAATCACAGACCACGTGTATGGCGTCGTGTGGGCGAGTGGGTTGCTGATGTGAACGTTGTGAACAGAGTGCCCCATTGTGGCGGTGGGGTTATGGTATGGACAGGCATAAGCTACGGACAACGAACACAATTGCATTTTATCAATGGAAATTTGAATGCACAGAGATACCGTGATGTGATCCTGAGGCCCATTGTCGTGCCATTCATCCGCCACCATCTCCTCATGTTTCAGCATGATAATGCACAGCCCCATGTCGCAAGGATCTATACCCCCATGTCGCAAGGATCTGTACACAATTCCTGGAAGCTGAACATTTCCCAATTATTCCATGGCCTGCATACTCATGTCACCCCTTGAGCATGTCTGGGATGCTTTGAATCAATGTGTATGACAGTGTGTTCCAGTTCCCGCCAATATCCAGCAACTTTGCACAACCATTGAAGAGGATTGGGACAACATTTCACAGGCCACAATCAACAGCCTGATCAACTCTATGTGAAGGAGATGTGTCGTGCTTTATGAGATACTGACTGGTTTTCTTATCTATGCCCTACCTTTTTTAAAGGTATTTGTGACCAACAGATGCATATCTGTATTCCAAGTCATTTGAAATCCATAGATTAGGGCCTAATTAATTAATTTCAATTGACTGATTTCCTTATATGAACTATAACTCAGTAAAATCTTTGAAATTGTTGCATGTTGCGTTTATATTTTTGTTCAGTGTAGTTTGAAAGGTCCTTCAGTCATTGTTACCAAATAAGGTATTGTATTTCCTTTTTATCTACGTCAACATTGTAGCTAGCTAGATAACATTAGCTAGTTAATTTAGCAAACGGTGCCATTGCATCGCGGATATTAGTGGACACTACCTTTTAGCTAGTTATATAGCTAGCTGTGTATCTTATGGTGGCGGGTGGGAGGTATAGTTATATCTTATGAAATAGTTTGCTGGCTAGCTGTCAATGTTCACATTTTACCTAACCTAATTAGCTATCTAGCAAATGTTAGCTAGCTAGGTGGCTAGCTAGTACCGCTATGTTCAACGTTTAACGTTGTTAGCTAGACACAAACAGAATGATCCATAGAATGATCTGCACAAAAAGGCAACCAAGTAAGGTCGATAGGCCTTTATCATAACCAAAACTGTCACATCCCATCAGCATTTAGTTGCGTAACACAACATCCGGCAAAATGGAGCCGCAAACGCTCTTTTTTTTACAACTTCTCTTCTTGACCTACCAAAAGTTGTTCAGACAGATGTGGTCAATCTTGTTGAGATCCACTATTCCCAAAAAATGTATATGTGGGTTAGCTGAGTTTACTTGAGTTAGGCTAACTCGCTAATCACTGGTCTACCTTTGGTAGAGCTAGTGTAATATAAGCCTAGCTCCTATTTTGATAACGTTTTAATGTTGTTAGTAATGTCAGCATCTTTTACATAGCTAGTGTGTTATGTTTGATACCGGAGCTCCGAGGCGTGCGTCAAAATCGTTTAAGCAGCTAACTTCGAAGCAGTGTGCCTTCTTTGCGTGGCTTTCCGGCAGACGAGACGCTGTGTTGCGTATTGCTGCCTTTCGCAGGTCGGAGTGTGGTTTGCACATTTTGATCACCAAAACAAAAGGGAAAAGGGGAATGGGAAAAACTTCAATTGCACCACCATCTAACCCTGCACCTATACATTATCCCCCAAAATCCACCACCCCATCCCACTACTTGGCCTTAAACGATCCCACACCAGGCCATCGGCCTGGGAGGATGGAACCCCTTCTCTCAAAACTTCCTGTAGATCTTCTGCACTAAAATCTCACACCCAAATATTTCTCTGCGACCAGCCACATCGCGGACACCGACGTCTTGCTGCCAGACAAGCTAAACAAGTTCTTTGCTCGCTTTGAGAATAACACAGTGCCAATGACGCGGCCAGCTACCAAGGACTGTGGGCTCTCCTTCTCCGTGGCCGACGTGAGTAAGACATTTAAACGTGTTTACGGACATATTCAATCTCTCCCTATCCCAGTCTGCTGTCCCCACATGCATCAAGATGGCCACCATTGTTCCTGTACCTAAGAATGCAAAGTAACTGAACTAAATGACTATCGCCCCGTAGCACTCACTTCTGTCATCATGAAGTGCTTTGAGAGACTAGTCAAGGATCATATTACCTCCACCTTACCTTTCACCTTCGACCCACTTCAATTTTCTTACCGCCCCAATAGTTCCACAGACGATGCAATCGCCATCTCACTGAACACTGCCCTATCCCATCTGAAGAAGAGGAATACCTATCCCTTCTAGGCAAATCCCCGCCTTATCTTAGCTTATTGGTCACCATAGCAACACCCACCCGTAGTATGCGTTCCAGCAGGTATATCTCACTGGTCATCCCCAAAGCCAACACCTCCTTTGGTCACCATTCCTTCCAGTTCTCTGCTGCAAATGACTGGAATAAACTGCAAAAATCTCTGAAGCTGGAGACACTTATCTCCCTCACTATCTTTAAGCATCAGTTGTCAGAGCAGCTTACCGATCACTGCACCTGTACACAGCCCATCTGTAATTAGCCCACCCAACTACCTCATCCCCATATTGTTATTTACAGTGTTATTTTACTCATTTGCACCCCAGTATCTCTATTTGCACAATCTTCTGCACATCTATCACTCCAGTGTTAATACTAAATTATAATTATAATTATTTTGCACCTATTTATTGCCTTACCTCCATAACTTACTACATTTGTACACACTGTATATAGATTTTCTATTGTGTTATTGACTGTACGTTTTGTTTATTCCATATGTAACTGTGTTGTTGTTGTTTTTTCCGCACTGCTTTGCTTTATCTTGGCCAGGTCGCAGTTGTAAATAAGAACTTGTTCTCAACTGGCTTACCTGGTTAAATAAAGGTGAAATAAAAATAAATAAAATAAATAAATAAATGTAAGAATGCTGTTCATTGATTATAGCTCAGCATTCAACACCATAGTACCCTCATTGCTCATCATCAGGCTTGAGGCCCTGGGTCTCCACCCCACCCTGTACAATTCGGTCCTGGACTTCCTGACGGGCCGCCCCCAGGTGGTGAAGGTAGGAAACAACATCTCCACTTCGCTGATCCTCAATACTGGGGCCCCACAAGGGTGTGTGCTCAGCCCCCTGCTGTACTCCCTGTTCACCCATGACTGTGTAGCGATGCACACCTCCAACTCAATCATCAAGTTTTCAGACGACACAACAGTAGTAGGCTTGATTACCAACAACGATGAGACAGCCTACAGGGAGGAGGTGAGGGCTCTCGGAGTGTGGTGTAAGGAAAATAACCTCTCACTTAACGTCAAAAAAACAAAGGAGATGATCATGGACCTCAGGAAACAGCAGAGGGAGTACCCCCCTATCCACATCAACGGGACAGCAGCGGAGAAGGTGGAAAGTTCCTCGCCGTACATATCACTGACAAACTGAAATGGTCCACCCACACAGACAGTGTGGTGAAGAAGGCGCAACAGCGTCTATTCAACCTCATGAGGCTGAAGGAATGTGGCCTGTCACCTAAAACCCTCACAAACCTTTACAGATGCACAATTGAGAGCATCCTGCCGGGCTGTATCACAGCCTGGTACGGCAACTGCACCGGCCACAACCGCAGGGCTCTCCAGAGGGTGGTGCAGTATGCAAAACGCATCACCGGGAGCAAACTACCTGCCCTCCAGCACAACTACCACCCGAGCCACTGCCTGTTCACCCTGCTATCATCTAGAAGGCGAGGTCAGTACAGGTGCATCAAAGCTGGGAACGAGACACTGAAAAACAGCTTCTATCTCAAGGCCATCAGACTGTTAAACAGCCATCACTAGCACAGAGAGGCTGCTGCCTACATACAGTTTACAAATCTTGCATTACCCATCTCATACAGTAGGGGAAAAAAAGTATTTAGTCAGCCACCAATTGTGCAAGTTCTCCCACTTAAAAAGATGAGAGGCCTGTAATTTTCATCATAGGTACACGTCAACTATGACAGACAAATTTAATCACATTGTAGGATTTTTAATGAAATTATTTGCAAATTATGGTGGAAAATAAGTATTTGGTCACCTACAAACAGCAAGATTTCTGGCTCTCACAGACCTGTAACTTCTTCTTTAAGAGGCTCCTTTGTCCTCCACTCGTTACCTGTATTAATGGCACCTGTTTGAACTTGTTATCAGTATAAAAGACACCTGTCCACAACCTCAAACAGTCACACTCCAAACTCCACTATGGCCAACACCAAAGAGCTGTCAAGGGACACCAGAAACAAAATTGTAGACCTGCACCAGGCTGGGAAGACTGAATCTGCAATAGGTAAGCAGCTTGGTTTGAAGAAATCAACTGTGGGAGCAATTATTAGGAAATGGAAGACATACAATGGAAGACATTGGGAAATGGAAGACACACCACTGATAATCTCCCTCGATCTAGGGCTCCACGCAAGATCTCACCCCGTGGGGTCAAAATGATCACAAGAACGGTGAGCAAAAATCCCAAAACCACACGGGGGGACCTAGTGAATGACCTGCAGAGAGCTGGGACCAAAGTAACAAAGCCTACCATCAGTAACACACTACGCCGCCAGTGACTCAAATCCTGCAGTGCCAGACGTGTCCCCCTGCTTAAGCCAGTACATGTCCAGGCCCGTCTGAAGTTTGCTAGAGTGCATTTGGATGATCCAGAAGAGGCTTGGGAGAATGTCATATGGTCAGATGAAACCAAAATATAACTTTTTGGTAAAAACTCAACTCGTCGTGTTTGGAGGACAAAGAATGCTGAGTTGCATCCAAAGCACACCATACCTACTGTGAAGCATGGGGGTGGAAACATCATGCTTTGGGGCTGTTTTTCTGCAAAGGGACCAGGACGACTGATCCGTGTAAAGGAAAGAATGAATGGGGCCATGTATCGTGAGATTGAGTGAAAACCTCCTTCCATCAGCAAGGGCATTGAAGATGAAACGTGGCTGGGTCTTTCAGCATGACAATGGGGGTATATAACAAAGTATTGAGAAACTTTTGTTATTGACCAAATACTTATTTTCCACCATAATTTGCAAATAAATTCATTAAAAATCCTACAATGTGATTTTCTGGATTTTTTTTCCTCATTTTGTCTGTCATAGTTGACGTGTACCTATGATGAAAATTACAGACCTCTCTCATATTTTTAAGTGGGAGAACTTGCACAATTGGTGGCTGACTAAATACTGATGTTTCCACCCCCATGCTTCACAGTAGGTATGGTGTTCTTTGGATGCAACTCAGCATTCTTTGTCCTCAAAACACGACGAGTTGAGTTTTTACCAAAAAGTTCTATTTTGGTTTCATCTGACCATATGACATTCTCCCAATCCTCTTCTGGATCATCCAAATGCACTCTAGCAAACTTCAGATGGGCCTGGACATGTACTGGCTTAAGCAGGGGGACACGTCTGGCACTGCAGGATTTGAGTCCCTGGCGGCGTAGTGTGTTACCGATGGTAGGCTTTGTTACTTTGGTCCCAGCTCTCTGCAGGTCATTCACTAGGTCCCCCCGTGTGGTTTTGGGATTTTTGCTCACCGTTCTTGTGATCATTTTGACCCCACGGGGTGAGATCTTGCGTGGAGCCCTAGATCGAGGGAGATTATCAGTGGTGTGTCTTCCATTTCCCAATGTCTTCCATTGTATGTCTTCCATTTCCTAATAATTGCTCCCACAGTTGATTTCTTCAAACCAAGCTGCTTACCTATTGCAGATTCAGTCTTCCCAGCCTGGTGCAGGTCTACAATTTTGTTTCTGGTGTCCCTTGACAGCTCTTTGGTCTTGGCCATAGTGGAGTTTGGAGTGTGACTGTTTGAGGTTGTGGACAGGTGTCTTTTATACTGATAACAAGTTCAAACAGGTGCCATTAATACAGGTAACGAGTGGAGGACAGAGGAGCCTCTTAAAGAAGAAGTTACAGGTCTGTGAGAGCCAGAAATCTTGCTTGTTTGTAGGTGACCAAATACTTATTTTCCACCATAATTTGCAAATAAATTCATAAAAAATCCTACAATGTGATTTTCTGGATTATTTTTTCTCAATTTGTCTGTCATAGTTGACGTGTACCTATGATGAAAATTACAGGCCTCTCTCATCTTTTTAAGTGGGAGAACTTGCACAATTGGTGGCTGACTAAATACTTTTTTCCCCCAATGTATTATTAAACCGTTCAAACACTAGAGCCAAATTCATATGAAGAAAAAAGAATAAACATGCAACATAGGCGCTAGAAACTGTTAAAAAAACCCCGCTAGAAACCACAGTATAGACAACCACAATACTGCTTGTCATTATGGAACTGAATGTCGGATTTTGGGAGGATATTTTTTTCAGGTATTTTATTAATGTTTGGAATTGATCAATGGGGTAGTCTAAATTAATAAATGGGCCCGATCTGGCTCACGGGCCACCAGTTGAATAGCCCTGCCATACACACACTATTCACATACTTGCCAACTAGATGTAATGATGAGTTCAATGTACAATGTCCTAGGCGCAAACGAGCAAACACCACCTCTTCCTAACCTGACCTTTGAATCTTGATCCACCGACCTTTCTTTTGGAGGGCATATAAATGCTGGCCCTTGGGCTCGCTTGTCAGGGTTGAGTGTAGAGGTGGTGTAGAATCAGGCGCAGGACACACAGAGGTTATGAACAGCGTCTTTAGTAAAGTCCAAAATGAGCCAAACACGGCAACAGGCTACAGGCGAACTTTACGCACAACAGTAAAGTATGCTAAGGCGCACAAAGTGCGGAACTCTCTCTGAAAACACAAAATACAGAGAGAACAGAAAATGTCAAACTAGCACACAACGTGACACGGAAACAATTACACACAACACCTGACCAAACACAAGAGAACTAAATAGGACACCTAATAAACACTAATAAGGAACAGGTGTAGCAACACAGACAAAACCAATCAAACATAGAAACATAGAACGGTGGCAGCTAGTACTCCGGAGACGATGACCGCCGAAGCCTGCCCGAACAAGGAGAAGGAGCAGCCTCGGCCGAAACCGTGACATCGCTGTCCCACCTCTTCTGCCACACATTATCGTAATGGCTCTAATCTTACATTTGGACTCACCTACCTCTCCCGGTGTCACGATCGTTGAGAGACTGGTCAGACCAAAGTGCAGCATGGTATGCGTACATATTTATTAATGAATTAAGCGGGGAGCAGGTACGGGGCTTACCGAGGTGGCGACACGCATCACTGGTTTGGTGCGGGGAGCAGGTACGGGCCATACCAGGCTGGAGACACGCACCACTGGTTTGGTGAGGGGAGCAGGTACAGGCCGTACCGGACTGGATACACGCACCACTGGTTTGGTGCGGGGAGCAGGTGCGGGGCGTACCGGGCTGGCGACACTCACCGCTGGTTTGGGCTGTGGAGGCGCACTGGAGGTATGGAGCTTAGAGCTGGCTCAACCCGTCCTGGCTGGATGCCCACTTTCGCACGGCACGTGCGGGGAGCTGGTACAGGACGCACTGGGCTGTGAACGCGCACTGGCGACACAGTGCATATCTCCGCATACTTAGGTTCCTCAATGAACACACGCTCCTTTTGTTGCCTGACCAGCTCCTCTCTTCGTGCCTCCACTACTTCCTTCTCCCTACAGGCCTCCTGCAGCGCCTCCTCTTTAAGGGAGCTCTCCTGCTCTATTCTCCCTATCAGCCCCCGTAATGTGGTGGCCTCCTCTCTTAATCTGTCGATCCGCAGGTCTTGGAGGACCTCTAAAATAGCTGCCTCCTCCTCTACAGTCAGCCCTTTCACAACCTCCTGCTGTCTCGTCGTCCACCCCGTCGTCCATCTTCGTGACCGAGTCCTTTTAAGTTGCCATTTCTTCTCTCCTACCCGGGCTTCCTCCTTCGCCCAGGATCCTTTATCGGCTACACTCTCTTTCATCGCCTACCGATAACGGACGGCCTCCTCCTCAGTAATTCTCCCCCAACCGAGGAGGACATCTACTAAGGTTACCTCCTGTTGAGTCCCAGGCGTTTGCTCCTTCTGGGCACGCTGCTTGGTCCTTGTTTGGTGTGATCTTCTGTCACGATCGTTGAGAGACGGGTCAGACCAAGGTGCAGCGTGGTATGCGTACATATTTATTAATGACGATAAACACTTGACAAAACAACAAAAGCAACGTAACGTGAAGTCCTATGGGCTATACTCACAACAAGCCAAACAGGAACACAAACAAGATCCCACAACTAAGGTAGGCAACCAGGCTACCTAAGTATGATCCCCAATCAGAGACAACGAGCGACAGCTGCCTCTGATTGGGAATCACATAGAAATACAAACACTAGAATCCAACATAGAAATACAATAACATAGATCTCAAACTGAACTCACACCCTGACCCAACCAACAAGAGTTCTCTAGGTCAGGGCGTGACACCCGGTCATACTGTCTGAACTAACTTGACTATATATCAGGGTTCCCCAAATGTTTGCATATTTAAATCATTATATAAAGTAGTTAATAATCTAGTTATGTAATTGTAAGACCTATTTACATTTGGTCTAGTGTCTGTAGCTTAAACTGTTACGGAGCTGTACCATTTTTAAAAGCAACCACTTTAGGCTGCCATTGACAGCCATGTTGTTTTATGCCATTTCAAATGTTGTTTTACGCCATTTGAAATACTTATAGTGCACATTAATAATGTTTGGTGGCAGGATATGTGCTGTTATCAGACCTTCCGGGGAAGTAAACTGGAAATGAATACAAAAAAATGTTTTAAGTGAAATTTTAGCTTTTGCCTGAAGCCAAAAAGACAGGAAATTAAAAGCTAATTTGACCTATGCACTAACAAGGCTTTTTAGCATAAGCAGCTTGACTACTGCTAGAGTACTGTAGCTTTATTGTACTCACGTTAGATGTACTCACATTAGATGGGTTGATTAGGATTCAAACCTTCTCTCAAACAGCCTAATACATACTCTTAGAGTAAGTTTACCCCATTAAACTTGGTAATATAAACATGTTTTTTCATGTAAGACACACATGCAATCTGCCCTCTGGGAATCTGTTCAATCTTCCTAATCTTGATATATACCTATTGGTTCTTAAAGGGGTAGTCTGCAGTTCAAACAACATCAAAACTCTGACCCCACCACTGTTTTGGTGAAAAGCTGCAGAATTGGGAGTGGAGAAATGTAACCACACTCAAAATCATTGATAGAGCTATGGACACAAAATGACAATTTTAACAATATCTAGAGGCTAAATAGTGTTTGTTTAAAATGAGATTGTTTACAAACAATTGAGTTGAACAAGTAAATATTTGGGTTCTGATGGGGTATGACAATTGGACTAAACTCGTGAGGCATTTATTAAATAAGTTATATTCTTCAAGAATCAATAAGTAAGTAGCCTTGGGCGAGCCGGAATGGCTCATAGGAGCAGCAGCCTATTTCCTGTTTCTGTAGCGTGAGGCAGCTCGATGTACAAGTACACCCCCTGAACAGGACGCCGGTCTATCACACGGCCTTAACCCCAATCTCCTTAATGCTGAGTGCTTCATAAAAATGTTTACTTTTACATTATTTACACAGACCCATTGACCAGCTAAGTGGCCTTGTGGTTATAGTGTCTGCCCTGCGATTGGAAGGTTTTGAGTTTGATCCCCGGCCAAGTTTTGGAACTGAATGACTGTGAAAATGGGACCCAATGTGTCTCTGCTTGGCAATCACAGATTGACCCTTTAAATCAGAGCTGCTGGAAAATGTATGCCGAGACTGCATTTGCCCAGTATGTCTCACCACTTTCAAGAAAACAGCATCACCGACCGGGCCAGTTCTCAGCAATTTTTGCATTCCAGTTCAACATTTACCTGCTCTGTCTACCATTGAAAACCATTGAAGACTACATGCAGAAAAGTCGTGCTATTTGTATTTCAGCAATATAATTAGCAGTTTATTCAAGCACCACCACGCTCCTGCGAGTGACAACTTCTCGTGCACTCAAGCAGTACAGAAGTTGATACGTTCACACAAGCTGACCTGAGTAAAAAGAAGCGCCCATCAATCTACTCGCTGAGCTTATTTATTTTAGGGAAAGCTATTTACAAAAGTAAACCTTCAATTGTGAACTTTGAGTAAAGCCAGAGTGTCTGTGTATGCAGATGACTCAACACTATAAATATCAGCTACTACAGCAACTGAAATGACTGCAACACTTAATAAAGAGCTGCAGTTAGTTTCAGAGTTGGTGGCAAGGAATAAGTTAGTCCTAAATACTTCTAAAACTAAAAGCATTGTATTTGGGACAAATCGTTCACTAAACCCTAAATCTCAACTAAATCTTGTAATAAATCATGTAGAAATTGAGCAAGTTGAGGTGAGTAAACTGCTTGGAGTAACCCTGGATTGTAAATTGTCATGGTCAAAACGTATTTATACAACAGTAGCTAAGATGGGGAGAAGTATGTCCATAATAAAGCGCTGCTGTACCTTCTTAACAGCACTATCAACAAGGCAGGTCCTACAGGCCCTAGTTTTGTCACACCTGGACTACTGTTCAGTCGTGTGGTCAGGTGCCAACAAAAAGGACTTAAGAAAATTGCAATTGGCTCAGAACAGGGCGGCACGACTGGCCCTTGGATGTACACAGAGAGCTAATATTAATAATATGCATGTTTATCTCTCCTGGCTCAAAGTGGAGGAGAGATTGACTTCATCACTACTTGCATTTATGAGAGGTATTGACATGTTGAATGCACCGAGCTGTCTGTTTGAACTGCTGGCGCACAGCTCAGTCACCCATGCATACCCCACAAGACATGCCACCAGAGGTCTCTTCACAGTCCCCAAGTCCAGAACAGACTATGGGAGGCGCACAGTACTACATAGAGCATTGACTACATGGAACTGTATTCCACATCAAGTAACTGATGCAAGTAGTAAAATTAGGTTTAAAAAACAGATTAAAAAACACCTTATGGAACAGTTGGGACTGTGAAGCAACACAAACATAGGCACAGACACATTACAATTACATTTACCTTTACGTCATTTAGCAGACGCTCTTATCCAGAGCAACTTACAAATTGGTGCATTCACCTTATAGCCAGTGGGATAACCACTTTACAATATGTTTTTTTTTTTTCTTTGGGGTGGGGTAAGGGGGGGTAGAAGGATTACTTTATCCTATCCCAGGTGTTCCTTAAAGAGGTGGGGTTTCAAGTGTCTCCGGAAGGTGGTGAGTGACTCCGCTGTCCTGGCGTCGTGAGGGAGCTTGCTCCACCATTGGGGTGCCAGAGCAGCGAACAGTTTTGACTGGGCTGAGCGGGAACTGTGCTTCCGCAGAGGTAGGGGGGCCAGCAGGCCAGAGGTGGATGAACGCAATGCATACACACACACGATAGCGTACGCACTATACACACACGTACACATGGATGTTGTACTGTAGATATGTGGTAGTGGTGGAGTAGGGGTCTGAGGGCACACAGTATGTTGTGAAATCTGTGAATGTATTGTACTGTTTTAAAAAAGGTATGAACTGCCTTAATTTTGCTCGACCCCAGGTAGAGTAGCTCCATAATAGATCATAATAAATACATATACAAAACATACTAGCAATGTGCTGGCTACTGTTGATAGTCTACAAAAAGAAAGCTACACTTTAGCATTTATCTTGTCTAGCCTACTGTAGCCAGGTCGATATCTCTTTTGGAACTCAGTTCTCTTAAAGGGGCAGCGTCGTATTTTGAGATGTAAAAACAATCTTCTCATAATGACATACTTCAGATGGAAAAAATGAATGCAATTAATACAATGCAATTCTTGAGAATAATGACTTACATTGCTAAATTCTATTAAATAGCTTCATAATAACCAAAGGTGGCGCCAGGTAGCCTAGCGGTTAGAGTAACCGAAAGATTACTTGTTTGAATACACAAGCCGACAAGGTGAAAAATCGGTATATGTGCCCTTGAGCAAGGCACTTAACATAATTGCTCCAGTGTTGACATTAATAATGGCAGACCCTGGCTGTGACCCCACTCTTCAAGGGTGTCTCAGGGAGAGTTGGGATATGCAAAAAATACATTTCAAATTCACACATATTAATAGTCACTTGTACATGTGTGAAATAGGACAAATATAAGCACCCACCAAATTATTTGTATTTATTTATTATAGATATAGCCTATTAATAGCTGTATATAGAGAGAAGGCATGCCAACCTATAGGACCTGCATGACCCCAATTCATTAAAAACTACACCATGTCCGGGCCAGTGAGAAAAAAAGTTAGCATTGGACCCTGTCATAGCCTACAAATAGGACCCAGAGTTTTACCTGACCAAGTCATGAGATCCGGAAAAACTCCAGGGCCCAGAAAAGACACTTACACATTTTGCCACACCACTTTTGAACCTGTGGTGCCACCTTTGCTTTAAATACTATAACTTATAAATGTCTCAAGAGCATAGCGTAACTGTCTTACCCTATCATAACCCAAAATATAAGGTTGCACTACTCCATTGTTTATAACAGGGACACAAACCATGTATAGCTTCAAAATATGTTAAAAAACTGTTAACTACCTTGTCCATTTCTCATCTGAGTGGCTTATGTATTACTCTAGGTCAAATGTAGGGTTAAGAAGCGGTTTTGCGGACACAGATTACACCTAGTCCTGGACCATAAATCATTTTGACTGGAGATTTTCTATTGATCTTGCTTTTTAGTCCAGGACAAGGTGTAATCTGTGTCCGCTTAATCTGTGTCCGGGAAAACCTCCCCATAATGTGTAAATGAGTGGAATGGGATGATGTCTTACATGAGTCAATTAATGGGGTAAACCTACTCTGAGAGTATGTATTAGGCTGTTTGAGAGAAGGTTTCTATCTTAATCAACCTATCCAATGTGAGTACATCTGTTGTTGACGTACAGTACATCAATAAAGCTACAGTACTCTAGCAGCAGTCAAACTGCTTATGCTGAAAACCCATGTTAGTGCTCTAATTACGTCGGTAACCTGTTTATAATAGCAATAAGGCACCTCAGGGGTTTGTGGTATATGGCCAATATACCACACCCCCTCAGGCCTTATTGCTTAAGTAATGTCTTTCCACCCCACATTTAGGTGTAGTCAACAGAGCATTGATGGTGATTCACAGCCCTGGAGAGCATTGAAAAAGATGAGGTGGTTGAATTCATAAACCTTGCATACGTTCTCACTATAATGTGTCATATTCCATCAAAATTATGTTGTCAAATCAAAATCAACGTTTATTCGGCATATGCACAGGATACAGTGAATATGACATTTCATTGTACCGTGTACTATTGAAGTAACAATTAGTTTTCCCAATGTCAACCTATAATGCACAGGATAGCTTGGACCTGTTGGATGGAGGAAACAAAGTAAGCCATAGATGATGAACATCCTAACCCTTCAGCTACAATACATGTGTGGGACATTAGCATTGTGTTAATGTCACATTCTATCTGCTACACGAGAAACCAACCAAATCAACTTTATTTCTTAATATTTCAATTCACAAGATAGAATGAACGCGCATCAGCCATTGAGAATTGAACCTCTGTAGCAGGGCCGTAAGGATTGTAGTGATACCAGCTGTGATGACCTCCGAGTAGGGGGTGAAAAGGTGGAACCAGGAGTAGCACAGAACAGTTTATGTCCTGGAGGTGTGGGACCTGGCAACAAGGGTCATCATTCCAAGCTGCTGTGTGTGGCGAGTACTGGCCTCTTCCGTGATCAGCTGTGGCACCATGTAGGATTTTTTCCTGTGAGCTGGTAGCTAGGTGTATATGGGCCTTTCTATAAATAAAAGGGCCAATGTGTGACATCGGGTCAAAATGTGTAGTTACAGGAATAAAAGTCTAGGTAGGCACAATGAGACCATAACTCCACCTAGCAACAACATAACATCTACAATGCCTTCAGAAAGTATTCACAACCCTTTACTTTTTCCACATTTTGTTGTGTTACAGCTTGCATTTAAAATGGATTAAATTGAGATGTTAAAGTTATTAATTAGGATTTGGATGGTGTATCAATACGCCCAGTCACTACAAAGATACAGGCATCCTTCCTAACTCATTTGCCGGAGAGGAATGAAAACTGCTCATGGATTTAACCATGAGGCCAATGGTGATTTTAAAACCGTTACAGAGTTTAATGGTTGTGAGAAAACTGAGGTTGGCTCAACAACATTGTAATAACTCTTGTCACGTTTGTTGAGTACAGGATTTGACCAAGGTGCAGCGTGGTATGCGTACATAGTCGTTTATTATATAAACACCGACAAAATAACAAAATCCAACAGAACGTGAAGTTCAAAAGGTAAACATCCAACAAGCCAAACAGAAACAAGATCCCACAACATAGGTAGACAAAATGGCTGCCTAAGTATGATCCCCAATCAGAGACAACGATCGACAGCTGCCTCTGATTGGGAACCACACCCGGCCAACATAGATATACAGTGGGGGGAAAAAGTATTTAGTCAGCCACCAATTGTGCAAGTTCTCCCACTTAAAATGATGAGAGAGGCCTGTAATTTTCATCATAGGTACACGTCAACTATGACAGACAAATTGAGATTTTTTTTTCCAGAAAATCACATTGTAGGATTTTTTATGAATTTATTTGCAAATTATGGTGGAAAATAAGTATTTGGTCACCTACAAACAAGCAAGACTTCTGGCTCTCACAGACCTGTAACTTCTTCTTTAAGAGGCTCCTCTGTCCTCCACTCGTTACCTGTATTAATGGCACCTGTTTGAACTTGTTATCAGTATAAAAGACACCTGTCCACAACCTCAAACAGTCACACTCCAAAATCCACTATGGCCAAGACCAAAGAGCTGTCAAAGGACACCAGAAACAAAATTGTAGACCTGCACCAGGCTGGGAAGACTGAATCTGCAATAGGTAAGCAGCTTGGTTTGAAGAAATCAACTGTGGGAGCAATTATTAGGAAATGGAAGACATACAAGACCACTGATAATCTCCCTCGATCTGGGCCTCCACGCAAGATCTCACCCCGTGGGGTCAAAATGATCACAAGAACGGTGAGCAAAAATCCCAGAACCACACGGGGGGACCTAGTGAATGACCTGCAGAGAGCTGGGACCAAAGTAACAAAGCCTACAATCAGTAACACACTACGCCGCCAGGGACTCAAATCCTGCAGTGCCAGACATGTCCCCCTGCTTAAGCCAGTACATGTCCAGGCCCGTCTGAAGTTTGCTAGAGTGCATTTGGATGATCCAGAAGAGGATTGGGAGAATGTCATATGGTCAGATGAAACCAAAATATAACTTTTTGGTAAAACCTCAACTCGTCGTGTTTGGAGGACAAAGAATGCTGAGTTGCATCCAAAGAACACCATACCTACTGTGAAGCATGGGGGTGGAAACATCATGCTTTGGGGCTGTTTTTCTGCAAAGGGACCAGGACGACTGATCCGTGTAAAGGAAAGAATGAATGGGGCCATGTATCGTGAGATTTTGAGTGAAAACCTCCTTCCATCAGCAAGGGCATTGAAGATGAAACGTGGCTGGGTCTTTCAGCATGACAATGATCCCAAACACACCGCCCGGGCAACGAAGGAGTGGCTTTGTAAGAAGCATTGCAAGGTCCTGGAGTGGCCTAGCCAGTCTCCAGATATCAACCCCATAGAAAATCTTTGGAGGGAGTTGAAAGTCCGTGTTGCCCAGCGACAGCCCCAAAACATCACTGCTCTAGAGGAGATCTGCATGGAGGAATGGGCCAAAATACCAGCAACAGTGTGTGAAAACCTTGTGAAGACTTACAGAAAACGTTTGACCTGTGTCATTGCCAACAAAGGGTATATAACAAAGTATTGAGAAACTTTTGTTATTGACCAAATACTTATTTTCCACCATAATTTGCAAATAAATTCATTAAAAATCCTACAATGTGATTTTCTGGATTTCTTTTTCTCATTTTGTCTGTCATAGTTGACGTGTACCTATGATGAAAATTACAGGCCTCTCTCATCTTTTTAAGTGGGAGAACTTGCACAATTGGTGGCTGACTAAATACTTTTTCCCCCCACTGTAGATAACACACCCTGACCAAACCAACTAGAGATCTCTATGTCAGGGCGTGACAGTACCCTTCCCCCAAAGGTGCGGACTCTGGCCGCAAAACCTGACTCATTAGGGGAGGGTCCGGGTGGGCATTTATCCTCAGTTGTGGCTCCGGCTCCGGGCGCGACGTCAACCTTACTGTCCTCTCCTTTTCTGGCTCCCCGTTGCACACCTGGTCCGGTCTGGACCCCGGCGCGATGCTTTCCCTCTCAGTCCTCCCACGATGCACCAAGCCCTGTCTGGACCCTGGTGTGGGAGGCCCCGACCCTGGAGAGGGGCTGACGTCTGGGCCTGGACCGGCAATCCTCCCGTGATGCACCAAGCCCTGTCTGGACCCTGGTGTGGGAGGCCCCGATCCTGGAGAGTAGTTGACGTCTGGTTCTGGCTCTGCAGTCCTCCCGCGATGTACAAAGTCTTGTCTGGACCCTGGTGTGGGAGAGTAGACGACCGGACCCGGACTAGGCAACAGTGGAGCGGACTGCTCTGGCACTGGAGTGGAGCCGCTGACCGGAGCTGAACTTGACCCCGGTGGAGTGGACTGCTCTGGCTCTGGACTAGAGCAGCTGACCGGGGCTGGACTAGGCACCGGTGGAGTGGACTGCTCTGGCATTGGACTGGAGCAGCTAACCGGAGCTGGACTGGCCACCGGTGGAGCTGACTGCTCTGACCCTGGACTGGACCACCGGGCTGGGGACACGCACCACTAGTCTGGTGCGAGGAGCAGGCACGGGCCATACCGGGCTGGAGACACACTGTCATGATTAAACTGGATTTGAACCCAAATGCAGACAACCACACCGAGCCAGAGAAGGTTTAACAGGTTTATGTACAATGTTCAATTTGTCCAGGTTTCCAATAATAGGGGAAGAGCAAGTCCAGGTTACAGGGAGGGTAACAGATCCAGGTCAGAGCAGGTGTGGTACCGTAATGTCCTAGTGTCTGTGTTGAGTCCAAAAGGGAGGTCCGGTAGTGGAAAGCAGGATGGTGGTGGCAGGAGTGAAGCGGAGGCAGGAGTCAGGTTCCAATAATCTGTGGCACAGGAGAAAAGTAAATAGAACAGGCCAAAAAACACAAAGAGCGAAAACAAACAGGTTGAGTCGGCAGCGAGACTAACATGGTCGTCTTGACTATGATCTGACGATGAGTGGCAAGTTTGACCGGGTCTTAAAGGCTGAGGTGATTATGGTGAATGAGCTGCAGCTGGAACCCTGACTCCCGCACAGCAGACTTCACTCCTGCAATCAAGGACAAACAGAGGGGAGGGGAAGAGCAGAGAGAGAGCTACCTAGCAGCAGTAGGCCTAACAGTACCCCCCCCTCTACGGACGCCACCTGGCGGCCGACAGGGTTTATCGGGATGTAACCGATGAAATTCACGGACCAGAGCAGGATCCACAATGAAGCTCCTGGGCACCCAGGAACGTTCCTCAGGACCATAACCCTCCCAATCCACCAGGTAATGGAAACCACGACCCCGGCGGCGAACATCCAGAAGTCGCCGGACAGTGTAGACAGGACCCCCACCCACGATCCTGGGCGGAGGAGGGGGACGAGAGGGCAGTCACAGAGGGCTGACAGACACAGGCTTGATCTGGGACACATGAAAAGTGGAATGAACCCGTAGGGAGGCAGGAAGCTGTAGTTTAACCGCGCAGGGGTTAACAATAGACAGTATCTTGAACGGTCCTATAAAACGCGGCGCCATCTTCTTAGATTCTACTTTCAATGGAAGATCACGTGACTTAAGCCATACCTCTTGACCAGGAGAGTAACCGGGAGCCTGGGACCGGTGACGGTTGGCTTGCCTCTGCATGTACGACGAAGCTCGGGACAGAGCTACCCTGGCCTTCCTCCAGACCTTGAAGCAGCGGCGCATGTGGGACTGCACCGAGGGTACCGCCAGTTCCCTCTCTTGAGAAGGGAACAGGGGAGGTTGATCACCCAGAGCACACAGAAAGGGAGACAAACCAGAGGAAGCGTTAGTCAAGGTGTTATGAGCATATTCCACCCAGGGGAGCATGGAGCTCCAAGACCCAGGGTTAGACCCTGTGACACAGCGGAGAGCGGTCTCCATCTCCTGGTTCGCTCTCTGGGCTTGCCCGTTGGTCTGGGGTTGATATCCAGAGGACAGGCTGGATGTGATGCCCAAAGCTTTACAGAAAGCTTTCCATACCTGGGAGACAAACTGGGGACCCCTGTCAGAGACAATATCAGTGGGCAGACCATGAGAGCGGAACACATGTTCAACCAAAATATCAGCCGTCTCTCTGGCAGTGGGCAGTTTAGGTAGGGCCAAAAAATGAGCAAACTTAGAAAAACGATCAATCACAGTAAGAATGACAGTCTTTCCAGACGAGGGGGGAAGTCCAGTGACAAAATCCAAAGCAATGTGGGACCAGGGCCGGCTGGGTATTGGCAGAGGTCGTAGATGACCAGCGCTTGCCTGGGTGGAGTTCTTACTTCGTGCACATACCGTACAAGCAGCAATGAAGGCTCGAGTGTCCGCCTCCATCCTGGGCCACCAGAACTTCCGTCGCACAAAGTCAAGGGTCCGAGTAACTCCAGGGTGACAGGTAAGGGGAGACGAGTGAGCCCACTGAAGTACCTGGGAGCGAACAGACTCAGGGACAAACAACCGGTTAGGAGGACCGCTCCCAGGGTCAGCTTGATGATGTTGAGCCTGTCTAACAATCCCTTCAATGTCACATGTAATGGCCGCAATACTGCAGGTAGGAGGCAAGATGGGTTCAGGGTTACTACCAGTATCAACAGCAGAATGAACACGAGACAGGGCGTCAGGCTTGACGTTGCGTGACCCAGGACGGTAAGACAGAGAAAAATTGAATCTCCCAAAAAATAGTGCCCACCTGGCTTGACGGGGATTGAGCTGCTTAGCTGACTGGATGTATGCCAGATTCTTGTGATCCGTCCAAACGATGAAGGGTTGTTCCGCCCCCTCCAACCAATGCCGCCACTCCTCGAGAGCCAGCTTAACGGCGAGCAGTTCACGATTGCCAACATCATAATTCCTCTCTGCCTGAGAAAGCTTCCGTGAAAGAAAAGCACAGGGATGCAGTTTGTTATCTTCAGGAGAACGTTGTGACAACACCGCACCTACCCCAGTGTCGGATGCATCCACCTCCACGACAAACTGGCGGTCTGGGTCCGGCTGCATCAGAATGGGAGCCGAGGCGAAGCGATGTTTCAGTTCTTCGAACGCTGATTCGGCCCCTTCATTCCAAGCGAACGGTAGTGAGATGGAGGTGAGAGCGGTGAGTGGTGCCGCAATGCGGCTGTAGTCCTTGATGAACCTCCTGTAGAAGTTCGCAAACCCCAGTCCGTGACTGCAGAGATCTTAGCTGGGTCCATCCGCAACTCCCCCTGAGCGATTATGTAACCCAAAAAAGAGGTCTCAGACACATGAAATTCACATTTCTCCATCTTCACAAATAGTTTGTTCTCCAACAACCTTTGCAACACCTGGCGCACATGCAGTTCATGTTCCTGGGAGGACTCTGAGAAAATCAGGATATCATCCAGATAGACAAAAACAAAACGATTCAACATGTCCCGAAGGACATCATTCACGAGTGCCTGAAAAACAGCAGGGGCATTAGACAAACCAAAAGGCATGACCAGATACTCAAAATGTCCCAAGGGTGTGTTGAAGGCAGTCTTCCATTCATCACCTTTACGAATGCGCACCAGGTGATACGCATTTCGTAGATCCAGTTTCGTAAAGATGGTAGCACCATGAAGGAGGGGAAAAGCAGAAGTAATCAAAGGCAGAGAATACTTGTTCTTAATGGTGATGTTGTTAAGTCCACAGTAATCAATACAGGGTCTGAGGGTCTTATCCTTCTTTCCCACAAAAAATTATCCCGCTCCTACAGGTGACGAGGAAGGACGAATAATACCTGCCGCCAAGGAGTCCCGCATGTAGTTCTCCATAGCCTCCGTCTCCGGGCGGGAGAGATTGTACAGGCGACTGTTAGGGAGAGGGGCTCCTGGCTGGAGGTCAATGGCGCAGTCGTATGGCCGGTGAGGTGGAAGAGAAGTAGCCCTGTGTTTGCAGAAAACGGATGCCAGGTCATGATACACGTCAGGAACAGCAGAGAGATCCATGGACTCCAGTGGAGGTTGAGGCACAGTGCTGGCAGGGGTTTGAGTAGAACACAAACAGTTCACATGACAAAATGTGCTCCATGAAACAATTCTACCTGTCACCCAATCAATGTGTGGATTGTGTCTTATGAGCCAGGGGATACCAAGGACCAGGGGGGTCTGTGGGCAGTCAATTATGTGAAATTGAATGCTCTCCTGATGATTACCCGACACTCTGAGACAAACAGGGACAGTCTGATGAGTAATACGGGTCAACAATTGTCCATTTAGACCCTTAGCCTGCAGCGGACGGTCCATAGGAACAGTCTCTAACTCCATTTGTTGAGCCAACTCTCGATCCAAAAGCTTTCATCGGCACCAGAGTCAACCAGCGCACTAACAGGGAAATCCTGGACCTGCCACTGGAGGGATGCCTGGAGCAGAATGCGGGGAGAAGAGGAAGAATCCGCTGTTCGGCTCACCAAAACTTCTCCCATTAATGATGAGCCGGCCCTTTTCCCGGACGAACTGGGCAGGAAGGAATGAAATGACCAGCTTCTCCACAATACAGGCAGGCCCGAACCTGAATACGACGTGCACGCTCCTCTGAGGACAACCGTGCACGACCCACCTCCATGGCTTCGGGTTCAGTGCTCCTCGTATCGACTCGGGAAGACTCGGCCCTCTCCCGGCGGCGCTCCCGAATCCGATTATCCAACCGGATGGTGAGTGAAATAAGGTTATCCAGCGTAGGCGATTCATCATATGACACCAATTCATCCTTCAAAGTCTCAGACAAAGCATTAATGAACACTCCTTGTAATGCCTCGTCATTCCAACCACTCACTGCCGCTAACGTCCGAAACTCCACTGCCATCTCCGCCACACTGCGAGACCCCTGCCGAAGAGACAACAACCATTTAGCAGCCTCCTTGCCCCGTACGGGGTGGTCGAAAACCTTCCTCATCTCAGTGGTGAAGGCAACGTAAGCGTTGCAAATGTCCGACTGACTCTCCCAGACCGCGGATCCCCAGGAACGAGCGGAACCGCTAGTAGAGTTGATAAGGTAGGCAATACGGGCTCTCTCTGAGGCGTAGGTGAGGGGCTGTTGTTCAAACACTAGCGAGCATTGAGTCAAAAAATCACCACAGGTTCCCATGTTCCCGTCATAGCGCTCTGGAGCAGGAACAAAAGGCTCTCTGATCTGGGCTGGAGGAGCAGTTTGTATGCCATGAACGAGGGGTGCATTATTAATTTGGGTAGTAAGGACAGACACTTGATGGGTGTTACGGATACAGGTATCCTGTGTTTTTGTGTGTTTCTACTCTTTCTGCCCTAATCACAGGTGTCCTGTATGTTCCTGATTGGTGGTCGTTGAGGTGTCTGCTGATTGGACCAATCAGTGAACATTCCTGTGTATTGCACCACCTGTTATTCGTTTGTTCAATCACACATCCCATTTTATAAAAACCAGACTTGTGTTTGTTGCAGGAGAGAGAGACTTTTTGCCATATGTGAGTATGGACACGGTGGTGTCCTGTGTGTTGTGTACGCACTAAGTTGTTGGTTACCCTGTTGGTAACATTATTAGAATATATTTCTTTACCTGAGTGTGGATACTGTTGTATCCTGTGTACTTATTTAATTGCTGAGTACCCTGTTTAGTAGTTTTGTGTGTTTTTTGGGAAAAGGGGGGTTTAAGCTAGTTGCCCTTGGGCGTACATTACCCGTAGGAAGAAATCTGTCTATAAACACCAGTTAGACCTGAGCGGACCACCCACTGTATTTTTGTATGGTAGCAGTAGCCTAGCGGTTCTTTAGGCAGGCTAGATCAGTTTAGGGGGTTTTACACTATTGTTTCATTTCTTGGGTCCTGCTCAGCCCTTTTTCCCAAACCTTTACCGTGTGTTTAGTAATAAACCATTTATGTTTGACGGTAGTTCACGGTTGTTGTGTCATTTTTGGTTCTCGCTGTTCCAGGTCACACTTATAATTTGCATAATTTATGTTACGGGTCTCATGTCCATCCACCCTAGACGTTTAGAGCCACGGGGTCCGTAACATAAAGTGGGGGCTCGTCCGGGATCTATCCCATGCTACTCGTGCAAATTAGTAAGTGTCTGGTTCAGTGTTGAGCTTGGCAGCTGTACTACCTGTTTTTGTGTGTGTTCAGTAGTCGACGGCTCGTGTTGCTAGTAGGATGGCTACTTTTGATTTGGAAGCATTTTTGGAAAACCCTACGTGGGAGATTTTTGAGAATTGTCGTAGAGTGGATCTACAGGCTTTGGCTGACCACTTTTCTGTACCCATACCGAGGGGTATAGTGAAAGCAGAAGTTAGGGAAGTAGTGCTAGCGATATTGTTAAACGAGCGAGTGCTTGAGTTACCGCCGCCTGAGTCTGCTGCTCCTGTAGGGGATGTGGTTGATGTTTCTGTAAGCCCATCAGTGTCTGAGGACGAGACTAAGGCTCCAGCCACATTGCCCCGTTATGACCCCCTCTCCCCACTGACTGACAGTGATGCCAGGATGGATGTCCGCTCGACACGGCTCCAAATAGAGGCGGAAGAGCGGGCACAAATCAGGCAAGACAAGCTGGAGATGCGTAAAATGGAGCTAGAGGCAGAACAGGAGACGCGTAAGATAGAACAGGAGACGCGTAAGATGGAACTGGAGACGCGTAGGCTTGATCAAGAACTGGAGACGCGTAGGCTTGATCAAGAACTGGCGATGCGTAAATGGAACTAGAGGCAGAAACAGCGAGGTTAGTCTCTGCTAATACTATGCCTGCTAGTGAGCCATCCTCACCAGCTGTGTCATCTGCTACGTTTGATATTAGTAGGCAGATCACCTTGGTACCTGTGTTCAGGGAGTCAGAGGTTGATTCCTATTTCAGTGTTTTTGAACGTATAGCGGTAGCATTGAAATGGCCCGACGAGGTATGGTGCCTATTACTTCAGTGTAAGCTAACAGGTAAAGCCCAAGAGGTTCTGGCAGCGCTACCTCTTGAAGACAGTTTGAATTATGAGGTGGTCAAAGCTACTGTTCTTCGTGCCTATGAGCTTGTTCCTGAGGCATATCGACAGAGATTTAGGTCTCATAAAAAGTCTCCTACTCAGACTTATGTGGAGTTTGCTAGAGACAAAGGAAATCTGTTTGACAAATGGCACAGTGCTAGTAAGGTAACTGATTTTAACTCTCTACGGGAGTTAATCTTGTTAGAAGAGTTTAAAATTGTTTACCGGAACGCATTGTAGTTTATCTGAACGAACAGAAAGTATCCTCACTGTCGGAAGCGTCTGTATTGGCAGACGAGTTTGTGTTGACGCATAAGAGCGTGTTTTTCGGCTCGTACGGAGAGCAGGGCTGCGGAGTTGCTAACTTCTAGTCCTAGTCGACCAGCAGTACATCCAGCACGCCCAAAAGATGTGCGTCACTGTTTCTATTGTCATAAGGTGGGACATATAGTTAATGATTGCTTTCTGCTAAAACGCAAACCGGGGATGCCTCAGCACGCCAGGCCGCCAACGGGTGTTGGGCTGATTCAATGCGGTTGTAAGGCCGGAATCAAGACAGAAGCCTCATAGTGAATGTGGTTTGAAAGTCCCTGTCCCAGATCACAGTTATGAACCGTTCATTTTTGAGGGGTTTGTTTCTATATCAGATGATGAAGCGTCTCAGCGTCCAGTTAGAATCCTCAGAGATACTGGTGCGGCGCAGTCGTTCATACTAGCTGATGTGTTGCCCTTGTCTAATAATACATATTGTGGTTCCAGTGTGTTAGTACAAGGAATTGAAATGGGTTTCGTCCCAGTGCCATTGCACTTTGTGAACGTACACTCTGAGTTAGTCAGTGGATTGTTCAGAGTTGGCATACGTCCTATGTTGCCAGTAAAAGGGGTGACCTTTATAATGGGCAACGATATTGCCGGAGGAAAGGTAATACCCATATTGGAGGTATTGGATAAAAGTGACCAGTCTCTCTCCGAGGAGCTGGCACAGGGTTATCCAGATGTGTTCCCGCTTGTGCTGTCACACGTGCTCAAGCACGACAAGTGGGTGAAGTGGTAGATTTGTCAGACACGATTCTATTCAGAGAGTGTGACCCAGAGGATAGTTCGGGTGCTACCTCTGGTAAGCTGGTGCAGTCTGACCAACAGCCCAGAGAAAGGAAGAAGGATGTGGAACTTGTTGCTGAAGCAATACAGTTACCAGTTACTCGTGAGCAGCTGATCGCTAACCAACAGGTTGACATTAGCCTGGCTAAATGTTTTTCTAGTGTTGTCTCAGAGGACGAGCTAAAGAAGAAAAACATGGCATACTTCATTGATGGTAATCTCCTCATGCGTAAATGGACATCCCATGTTGACGCTGGCGGAGATTGGAATGCTGTTTACCAAATAGTGATTCCTACAGCCTTTCGACAAAATGTTTTATCCCTCGCTCATGATCACCAGTGGTCCGGACATCTGGGAGTCACCAAGACTTATGATCGAGTTTTGCGACATTTCTTTTGGCCTGGCTTAAAACAAGATGTGGCTCAGTTCTGTCGGACTTGCCACACCTGTCAAGTAGTTGGGAAACCGAACCAGGTTATTTCCCCCGCGCCTCTTTGTCCCATACCGGCCATAGGTGAACCATTCGAACATGTGATGGTTGATTGTGTTGGACCATTACCAAAAACAAAATCTGGTAACCAGTTTATGTTGACAATTATGTGTGTGGCCACCAGGTACCCAGAGGCCATTCCTCTGCGAAGAGGGGTTGGATAATGTGTTGGCAGAAGCTTTGTCTCGTGTTTGATGATCTAGGTTTTTTTTGTTATCCCGATAGGATGATTTGTGAATTTGGGTGTTGTGATAGTACGTGTGTCGCAAACCATTGTGGTTTGCTCTTTTAAGGGTGGGAGTGTTACGGATACAGGTATCCTGTGTTTTTGTGTGTTTCTACTCTTTCTGCCCTAATCACAGGTGTCCTGTATGTTCCTGATTGGTGGTCGTTGAGGTGTCTGCTGATTGGACCAATCAGTGAACATTCCTGTGTATTGCACCACCTGTTATTCGTTTGTTCAATCACACATCCCATTTTATAAAAACCAGACTTGTGTTTGTTGCAGGAGAGAGAGACTTTTTGCCATATGTGAGTATGGACACGGTGGTGTCCTGTGTGTTGTGTACGCACTAAGTTGTTGGTTACCCTGTTGGTAACATTATTAGAATATATTTCTTTACCTGAGTGTGGATACTGTTGTATCCTGTGTACTTATTTAATTGCTGAGTACCCTGTTTAGTAGTTTTGTGTGTTTTTTTGGGAAAAGGGGGGTTTAAGCTAGTTGCCCTTGGGCGTACATTACCCGTAGGAAGAAATCTGTCTATAAACACCAGTTAGACCTGAGCGGACCACCCACTGTATTTTTGTATGGTAGCAGTAGCCTAGCGGTTCTTTAGGCAGGCTAGATCAGTTTAGGGGGTTTTACACTATTGTTTCATTTCTTGGGTCCTGCTCAGCCCTTTTTCCCAAACCTTTACCGTGTGTTTAGTAATAAACCATTTATGTTTGACGGTAGTTCACGGTTGTTGTGTCATTTTTGGTTCTCGCTGTTCCAGGTCACACTTATAATTTGCATAATTTATGTTACGGGTCTCATGTCCATCCACCCTAGACGTTTAGAGCCACGGGGTCCGTAACAATGGGTGAGTAATTGAATCTGATTAAACAGCATCTGACTGTTCTCAGAAATAGTCTTAAACAAAGTATCATGTTGGCCAAGTAAAATGCCCTGATTGGCTATGGCAGTCCGAATTTGAGTGCACTCTGGGTTGGTATCCGAGCTACAGTCTGCTGGGTTCATCATGGTCAGATCATACTGTCATGATTAAACTGGATTTGAACCCAAATGCAGACAACCACACCGAGCCAGAGAAGGTTTAACAGGTTTATTTACAATGTTCAATTTGTCCAGGTTTCCAATAATAGGGGAAGAGCAAGTCCAGGTTACAGGGAGGGTAACAGATCCAGGTCAGAGCAGGTGTGGTACCGTAATGTCCTAGTGTCCGTGGTGAGTCCAAAAGGGAGGTCCGGTAGTGGAAAGCAGGATTGTGGTGGCAGGAGTGAAGCGGAGGCAGGAGTCAGGTTCCAATAATCTGTGGCACAGGAGAAAAGTAAATAGAACAGGCCAAAAAAACACAAAGAGCGAAAACAAACAGGTTGAGTCGGCAGCGAGACTAACATGGTCGTCTTGACTATGATCTGACGATGAGTGGCAAGTTTGACCGGGTCTTAAAGGCTGAGGTGATTATGGTGAATGAGCTGCAGCTGGAACCCTGACTCCCGCACACCAGACTTCACTCCTGCAATCAAGGACAAACAGAGGGGAGGGGAAGAGCAGAGAGAGAGCTACCTAGCAGCAGTAGGCCTAACACACGCACCACTGATTTGGTGCGGGGAGCAGGTATGGGGCGTACCGGGCTGGCGACACGCACCACTGGTTTGGTGCGAGGAGCAGGTACGGGCCGTACAGGACTGGAGACACGCACCACTGGTTTGATGCGAGGAGCAGGCACGGGCCATACCGGTCTGTGAAGGCGCACTGGCGGCACAGTGCGTAAAGCCGGCGCATAGCCTGGTGCCTGCACGGTCACACTCTCCTCAAAGCGAGTGTGGGGAGTTGGCACTGCTAAACCTGGCTCCGCCAGCCTCTGCTCTAAGGCCCGAGCTCTCTGCTGCTGGAGGGTTAACTCCTCTCTCAGCTCCTCCTGTTGCCTGGTCAGCTCCTCTCTCCATGCATCCACTGACTCCTTCTCCCTGTGGGCCTCCTGCAGCACCTCCTTCTGAAGGGAGAGCTCCTGCTCCCTCTTCTCTATCAGCCCCCGTAAGGTGGTGGTCTCCTCTCTCAGAGTGCTGAGCTGCAGGTCTTTCAGGGCCTCCTGCTGCTTCGCCCCCCCCAAATTTTATTGGGGCTGCCTCTCGGGCTTCCTTAGTGATCGGAACCTTTTGAGTCGCCGTTTCTTCTCCCTCGCTGTCTCAGTCTGCTCCCAAGGAAGGTGATCCATACCTGCCTGGATCTCTTCCCAAGTCCAGGATCCCTTACCGTCCAAAATATCCTCCCATGTCCATGTTGTCTGCTCTTCCTGTTCGCGCTGCTTGGACCGTTGGTGGTGGGATCTTCTGTCATGTTCGTTGAGTACAGGATTGGACCAAGGTGCAGCGTACATAGTCGTTTATTTTATAAACACCGACAAAATAACAAAATCCAACAGAACGTGAAGTTCAAAAGACTAAACATCCAACAAGCCTACACTGAAACAAGATCCCACAACATAGGTAGGCAAAATGGCTGCTTAAGTATGATCCCCAATCAGAGACAACGATCGACAGCTGCCTCTGATTGGGAACCACACCCGGCCAACATAGATATAGATAACATAGATATACACATAGATATTCACACCCTGACCAAACCAACTAGAGATCTCTATGTCAGGGCGTGACAAACCTAAATGACAGAGTGAAAACAAGGAAGCCTGAACAGAATAAAAATATTCCAAGACATGCATGCTTTTTGCAACAAGGCACTAAAATAATACTGCAAAAAATGTGGCATAGAAATTAACTTTTTGAACTGAAGACAAAGCGTTATGTTTGGGACAAGTATTACACAACACATCACTGAGTACCAATCTTCATATTTTCAAGCATGGTGGTGGCTGCATCATGTTATGGGTATGCTTGTCATTGGCAAGGACTAGGGATTTTCTTTAGGATTAACATAAATGAAACACAGCTATAAGCATAGGCAAAATCCAAGAGGAAAACCTGGTTCAGTCTGCTTTCCAACAGACATTGGTAGACAAATTCACCTTTCAGCAGGACAATAACCTAAAACACAAGGGCAAATCTACAGTACATTGGAGTTGCTTACCAAGACGACATTTAATGTCCCTGAGTGGTCTTGTTAAAGTTTTGACTTATATCGGCTTGAAAATCTATGGCAAGACTTGAAAATGGCTGTCTAGCATTGATCAACAATCAACATGACAGAGCTTGAAGAATCTTAAAAATAATAATGGTCAAATATTGTACAATAAAGGTGTGAGAAGCTGTTAGAGACTTACCCAAAAAGACCGCTGTAAATGCCGCAAAATGTGCTTCTACAAAGTATTGACTCAGGGGTTAGAATACTTATGTAAATTAGATATTTCTGTCTTACATTTTCAATACATTTGCTAAAATGTCTAAAAACATGTTTTCACTTTGTCATTATGGGGTATTGTGTGCAGATGTGTGAGACATAAAATCAATTTCATCCATTTCGAATTCAGGCTGTAACACAACAAAATGTGGAATAAGTCTAGGGGTATGCCAGGTCTTTTTGTGCTTTAGTCAACTTCTCATTCATTTATACATTTACATTTACATTTACGTCATTTAGCAGACACTCTTATCCAGAGCGACTTACAAATAGGTGCATTCACCTTATAGCCAGTGGGATCACCACTTTACAATGTTTGTTGTTTTGTATTTTTCTTTTTTTTATACTATTTTCTTTTAAATATTTGTTTTTATTATTAATTTTTTTCTTTTTCTTTTTTGGGGGTTGGGGTTTGGGTTGGGGTAAGGGGGGGGTAGAAGGATTACTTTATCCTATCCCAGGTATTCCTTAAAGAGGTGGGGTTTCAAATGTCTCCGGAAGGTGGTGAGTGACTCCGCTGTCCTGGCGTCGTGAGGGAGCTTGTTCCACCATTGGGGTGCCAGAGCAGCGAACAGTTTTGACTGGGCTGAGCGGGAACTATGCTTCCGCAGAGGTAGGGGAGTCAGCAGGCCAGAGGTGGATGAACGCAATGCCCTCGTTTGGGTGTAGGGACTGATCAGAGCCTGAAGGTACGGAGGTGCCGTTCCCCTCACAGCTCCGTAGGCAAGCACCATGGTCTTGTAGCAGATGCAAGCTTCAACTGGAAGCCAGTGGAGTGTGCGGAGGAGCGGGGTGACGTGAGAGAACTTGGGAAGGTTGAACACCAGACGGGCTGCGGCATTCTGGATGAGTTGTAGGGGTTTAATGGCACAGGCAGGGAGCCCAGCCAACAGCGAGTTGCAGTAATCCAGACGGGAGATGACAAGTGCCTGGATTAGGACTTGTGCCGCTTCCTGTGTAAGGCAGGGTCGTACTCTCCGAATGTTGTAGAGCATGAACCTACAGGATCGGGTCACCGCCTTGATGTTAGCGGAGAACGACAGGGTGTTGTCCAGGGTCACGCCAAGGCTCTTCGCACTCTGGGAGGAGGACACAACGGAGTTGTCAACCGTGATGGCGAGATCATGGAACAGGCAGTCCTTCCCCGGGAGGAAGAGCAGCTCCGTCTTGCCAAGGTTCAGCTTGAGGTGGTGATCCGTCATCCATACTGATATGTCTGCCAGACATGCAGAGATGCGATTCGCCACCTGGTTATCAGAAGGGGGAAAGGAGAAGATTAGTTGTGTGTCGTCAGCGTAGCAATGATAGGAGAGGCCATGTGAGGATATGACAGAGCCAAGTGACTTGGTGTATAGGGAGAATAGGAGAGGGCCTAGAACTGAGCCCTGGGGGACACCAGTGGTGAGAGCACGTGGTGCGGAGACAGCTTCTCGCCACGCCACTTGGTAGGAGCGACCGGTCAGGTAGGACGCAATCCAAGAGTGAGCCGCGCCGGAGATGCCCAGCTCGGAGAGGGTGGAGAGGAGAATCTGATGGTTGACAGTATCAAAGGCAGCCGACAGGTCAAGAAGGACAAGAGCAGAGGAGAGAGAGTTAGCTTTAACAGTGCGGAGAGCCTCCGTGACACAGAGAAGAGCAGTCTCAGTTGAATGACCAGTCTTGAAACCTGACTGGTTTGGATCAAGAAGGTCATTCTGAGAGAGATAGCAAGAGAGTTGGCTAAAGACGGCACGCTCAAGAGTTTTGGAGAGAAAAGAAAGAAGGGATACTGGTCTGTCGTTGTTGACATCAGAGGGATCGAGTGTTGGTTTTTTGAGAAGGGGTGCAACTCTCGCTCTCTTGAAGACGGAAGGGACATAGCCAGCGGTCAAGGATGAGTTGATCAGCGAAGTGAGGTAAGGGAGAAGGTCACCGGAGATGGTCTGGAGAAGAGAGGAGGGGATAGGGTCAAGCGGGCAGGTTGTTGGGCGGCCTGCCGTCACAAGTCGCAAGATTTTATCTGGAGAGAGATAAAGATATTATAGATATGCTAACCATTCCTGAAGAATGAAAAAGATAAACAACAACATTGCTATATGTTTTAATAGTTGATATGAAAATATAATATAAAACAATAATATAATACAAATGGGTTCTGTTAACAAAATCATTGACAAAAAAAAAAATCAAGAATTAAATCATTACAATCCCCGTAATCAATAAACACTTCAAGTTAGTCTGTGTCTGAAAACTAGCTGTCAAATTCTTGCTTCCTCTGTCCTTGTTTCCTCCACTCCTTGCCTCTCCTTGAAAGTGCATTGTAGCCTGAGGGGAGGGACATTCACTCCTCTCCCCAAATGTGATTTGAGAGGGAGATGAGGAATGGGGGAAAAAAAGGGGATCATCTCAATTGCATTTATTTGATTGCTCACGTCCTCTCTCCTCCCCTCCTCAAAACCTATTGGATAAGTGGCGCAGTGGTCTAAGGCACTGCATCACAGTGCTAGCTGTGCCACTAGAGATCCTGGTTCGAATCCAGGCTCTGTCGTAGCTTGCCGTGACCGGGAGACCAATGGGGCGGCGCACAATTGGTCCAGCGTCGTCCAGGGTAGGGGAGGGAATGGCCGGCAGGGATGTAGCTCAGTTGATAGAGCATGGTGTTTGCAACGCCAGGGTTATGGGTTCGATTCCCACGGGGGGCCAGTATAAAAAAAAAAAAAAAAAAAAAAGTACGTCGCTCTGGATAAGAGCGTCTACTAAATGACTAAAATGACTGGAGTGTGGAGCGAGATTCCCAAAGGCCTTCTCACCCGCTCCAATTTCGCTCCAGTACATAACTAAGTGTGTCATTGTAGCAAAGTATTTATACACAAAAAAGCAGATCTCTTAAACGTTTCGTTCATTTTTGTTATATTATCTATACAATAGCCCATAATTGATTTTGGCTCAATAGGCCTGGCATATTCCCACGTTCAAGGAGCTTTCCATTTTGATCAGGTTATTTTGCCTACCTATAGAAAAATTTAAAAAACAAATCTGGATCTCTGCCCAGCCTGGCAAGAGTGGCCAAAAGGGTCTTTAGCATCCCCAGTGGCTTTGCAAGTTGTGGAGAGGATATTCTCTTGTGCTGGCCTGCTCTCCAGGCACTATCGCATGAGTCTGAAGCCACAGACTGGCCAAACTCGTGTTTCTAAAAATGAAATCAAAGGTACTAATAAGTCATTTTCCATTTAATGTGTATTTAATTCTAAGTAAATCACAGCATATATGCACAGTTTATATAATGATTTAATACAAGGAAATGTTGTTTAAATGCTGAGAGCTTTATGTCCCTACCAGCCTATTGTGTCACACTCGCATATGCTTCACAATGTATTTCTTTGTAGGCTATAGCCTTGAAATAATTGAAATAATATAGACTAAATACAGTGCATTCGGAAAGTATTCAGACCCCTTGACTTTTTCCACATTTTGTTACGTTACAGCTTTATTCTAAAATTGATTAAATTGTTTTTTTCCCCCTCATCAATCTACACACAATAACCCATACTGACAATGCAAAAACAGGTTTTTAGAAATTGTTGTAAATGTATAAAAACCCAAAACTGAAATATCACATTTATATAAGTATTCAGACCCTTTACTCAGTACTTTGTTGAAGCACCTTTGGCAGCGATTACAGCCTCAAGTCTTCTTGGGTATGACGCTACAAGCTTGGCACACCAGTATTTGGGGAGTTTCTCCCATTCATCTCTGCAGATCCTCTCAAGCTCTGTCAGGTTGGAAGTGGAGCATCGCTGCACAGCTATTTTCAGGTCTCTCCAGAGATGTTTGATCGGGTTCAAGTCCGGGCTCTGGCTGGGCCACTCAAGGACATTCAGAGACTTGTCCCGAAGCCACTCCTGCGTTGTCTTGGCTGTGTGCTTAGGGTCGTTGTCCTGTTGGAAGGTGAACCTTCGCTCCAGTCTGAGGTCCTGGAGCAGGTTTTCATCAAGGATCTGTTTGTACTTTGCTCCGTTCATCTTTCCCTCGATCCTGACTAGTCTCCCAGTCCCTGCCGCTGAAAAACTTCCTCACAGCATGATGCTGCCACCACCATAGAGATGGTGCAAGGTTTCCTCCAAACGTGACGCTTGGCATTCAGGCCAAAGAGTTCAATCTTGGTTTCATCAGACCAGAGAATCTTGTTTCTCATGGTCTGAGAGTCCTTTAGGTGCCTTTTGACAAACCGTTTGGCTTCCACTCTACCATATAGGCCTGATTGGTGGAGTGCTGCAGAGATGGTTGTCCTTCTGGAAGGTTCTCCAATCTTCACAGAGGACCTCTGGAGCTCTGTCAGAGTAACCATAAGGTTCTTGGTCACCTCCACAACCAAGGCCCTTCTTCCCCGATAGCTCAGTTTGGCTGGGGAGGCAGCGCTAGGAAGAGTCTTGGTGGTTCCAAACTTCTTTCATTTAAGAATGATGGAGTCCACTGTTGTAATGGTTACCTTCAATGCTGCATAAATGTTTTGGTACCCTTCTCCAGATCTGTGCCTCGACACAATCCTGTCTTGGAGCTCTACGGACAATTCCTTCGACCTCATGGCTTGGTTTTTGCTCTGACATGCACTGTCAACTGTGGGACCTTATATAGACAGGTGTGTGCCTTCCCAAATTATGTCCAATCAATTGAATTTTCAACAGGTGGACTCCAATCAAGTTGTAGAAACATCTCAAGGATGATCACTGGAAACAGGATGCACCTGAGCTCAATTTCGAGTCTCATAGCAAAGGGTCTGAATGTTTATGTACATTTTGTATTTTTTATTTATTATATTTTTTGAATTTGCAACAATTTCTAAAAACCTCTTTTCACTTTGTCATTATGGGGTATTGTGTGTAGGTCGATGAGGGAAAAAAAAGTTATCCATTTCAGAATAAGGCTGTAACGTAACAAAATGTGGAACAAATCAAGGGGTCTGAATACTTTCCGAATGCACTGTAATTAATTCACATTCCTTTTCAGGCGCCCTGTTTGGCTCCTGACCTATTTAGAGTGTTTATATGATGTTTAATATGACATGTAGCGTATTTGAAATGATGTGCGCTTCTTACATTCACCTTTTCATTTTTATTAAGTTGCTTTGGATAAAAGCGTCTGCTAAATGGCATATTATTATTATTATTATTATTATTCAAATACTTTTCATTCAAATCCATATGGTTTGGTTTCAATACTTCAAAACCAAATGGTAGGTCCAGGTAGTCACAAAAATTGAAGGGTATTGGTTAAATTGTGATTTTTATAAATGGAGCAAATTTGGAGCGGCAGTTTCTTTTCCTGTGAGCATGGAGCTCAACTCCGCTCACATCCTCTGGTGGTGACATGGTAAAAGCTCCACCTTACCCTCTGAAAGGCTTGGTGGAATTTTGCCGATATTGCTATCACCTGTCCAATCCTCTCAGATCTCCACAAGTGTCTAGAGGTCGGGGCTACGGGTTGCTTCTGGACAGGACCCCACAACCCTCCAGGTTTGTGGTGGACCTACAGCATGACTCAAGGCATTGGTTGGATGCTTCATTCCATTGCTATGCACACATATTTGCACAGGTGTAAGCTGGACACACCCACAGCACCCTATCATGTTGATCAGACAGTTCTGGGTAGCTGAAAATCTGCTGTAAACAGTAAAATTATATATTTACATGTCTACTATTCACACCCTTGCTTCATTCCAGCTAGTTAGATGTGCAACCACTGATTAACTATAGCTAGGGGCATATCTCTAGTCTAGCAATAGATACTGTTGTTTTGGCTGTATAGCATCATTGAAAAAGATTCAAAATGGTTAGCAAGATAGTTAGGATATATCAGTCAGCTGATCATTTACAGTAACATCAGTTCATAAATAAGTCAATAAACACTCAATTTTCTGCAGAAATTGAGAAATATTATTTTATCTTGGCACTATGGCACAGTATGGGCAGCTATTCATCGATATGTGTATATTATATATATTATTTTTATATATACATGTATATACAGTGAGGGAAAAAAGTATTTGATCCCCTGCTGATTTTGTACGTTTGCCCACTGACAAAGACATGATAAGTCTATAATTTTAATGGTAGGTTTATTTGAACAGTGAGAGACAGAATAGCTACAAAAAAATCCAGAAAAACGCATGTCAAAAATGTTATTAATTGATTTGCATTTTAATGAGGGAAATAAGTATTTGACCCCTCTGCAAAACATTACTTAGTACTTGGTGGCAAAACCCTTGTTGACAATCACAGAGGTCAGACGTTACTTGTAGTTGGCCACCAGGTTTGCACACATCTCAGGAGGGATTTTGTTCCACTCCTCTTTTCAGATCTTCTCCAAGTCATTAAGGTTTCGAGGCTGACGTTTGGCAACTCGAACCTTCAGCTCCCTCCACAGATGTTCTATGGGATTAAGGTCTGGAGACTGGCTAGGCCACTCCAGGACCTTAATGTGCTTCTTCTTGGGCATCTGTTTTGTTGCCTTGGCCATGTGTTTTGGGTCATTGTCATGCTGGAATACCCATCCATGACCCATTTTCAATGCCCTGGCTGAGGGAAGGAGGTTCTCACCCAAGACTTGATGGTACATGGCCACGTCCATCATCCCTTTGATGCGGTGAAGTTGTCCTGTCCTCTTAGCAGAAAAACACCACCAAAGCATAATATTTCCACCTCCATGTTTGACGTGGGGATGGTGTTCTTTGGGTCATAGGCAGCATTCCTCCTCCTCCAAACACAGCGAGTTGAGTTGATGCCAAAGAGCTCGATTTTGGTCTCATCTGACCACAACACTTTCACCCAGTACTCCTCTCAATCATTCAGATGTTTATTGGCAAACTTCAGACGGCCCTTTAAATGTGCTTTCTTGAGCAGGGGGACCTTGCGGGCGCTGCAGGGTTTCAGTCCTTTACGGCGTAGTGTGTTACCAATTGTTTTCTTGGTGACTATGGTCCCAGCTGCCTTGAGATCATTGACAAAATCCTTCAATGTAGTTTTGGGCCGATTCCTCACCGTTCTCATGATCATTGCAACTCCACGAGGTGAGATCTTGCATGGAGCCCCAGGCAGAGGGAGATTGACAGTTCTTTTGTGTTTCTTCCATTTGCGAATAATCGCACCAACTGTTGTCGCCTTCTCACCAAGCTGCTTGGCGATGGTCTTGTAGCCCATTCCAGCCTTGTGTAGGTCTACAATCTTGTCCCTGACATCCTTGGAGAGCTCTTTGGTCTTGGCCATGGTGGAGAGTTTGGAATCTGATTGATTGATTGCTTCTGTGGACAGGTGTCTTTTATACAGGTAACAAGCTGAGATTAGGAGCTCTCCCTTTAAGAGTGTGCTCTAATTTCAGCTCGTTACCTGTATAAAAGACACCTGGGAGCCAGAAATCTTTCTGATTGAGAGGGGGTCAAATACTTATTTCCAACATTAAAATGCAAATCAATTTATGACATTTTTGACATGCGTTTTTCTGGATTTTTTTGTTGTTATTCTGTCTCTCACTGTTCAAATAAACCAACCATTAAAATTATAGACTGATCATTTCTTTGTCAGTGGGCAAACGTACAAAATCAGCAGGGGATCAAATACTTTTTTCCCTCACTATATATACAGTACCAGTCAAAAGTTTGGACACACCTACTCATTCCAGGGTTTTCCTTTATTTTTACTATTTTCTACATTGTAGAATAATAGTGAAGATATCCAAACTATGAAATAACACATATGGAATCATGTAGTAACCAAAAAATGGTTAAACAAATCCAAATATATTTTATATTTGAGATTCTTCAAAGTAGCCAACCTTTGCCTTGATGACAGCTTTGCACACTCTTGGCATTCTCTCAACCAGCTTCACCTGGAATGCTTTTCCAACCATCTTGAAGAAGTTCCCACATATGCTGAGCACTTGTTGGCTGCTTTTCCTTCACTCTGCGGTCCTACTCATCCCAAACAATCTCAATTGGTTTGAGGTCGGGTGATTGTGGAGGCCAGGTCATCTGATGCAGCACTCCATCACTCTCCTTCTTTATCAAATAGCCCTTACACAGCCTGGAGGTGCTGTGTTTTGGGTCATTGTGCTGTTGAAAAACAAATGATAGTCCAATTAAGTGCAAACCAGATGGGATGGCATATCACTGCAGAATGCTGTGGTAGCCATGCTGGTTAAGTGTGCCTTGAATTCTAAATAAGTCACAGACAGAGTCACCAGCAAAGCACCCCCACACCATCACACCTCCTCCACCATACTTCACGGTGGGAACCACACATGCGGAGATCATCTGTTCACCTACTCTGCGTCTCACAAAGGCTCGGCGGTTGGAACCATATAACTCAAATTTGGACTCATCAGACCAAAGGACAGATTTCAACCGGTCTAATGTCCATTGCTCATGTTTCTTGGCCCAAGCAAGTCTCTTCTTCTCATTCATGTCCTTTAGTAGTGGTTTCTTTACAGCAATTTGACCATGAAGGCCTGATTCACGCAGTCTCCTCTGAACAGTTGATGTTGAGATGTGTCTGTTACTTGAACTCTGTGAAGCATTTATTTGGTCTGCAATTTCTGAGGCTGGTAACTCTAATGAACTTATCCTCTGCAGCAGAGGTAACTCTGGGTCTTCCTTTCCAGTGGCGGTCCTCATGAGAGCCAATTTCATCATAGTGCTTGATGGTTTTTGCGACTGTACTTGAAGTCCCCTGTAGCTCAGTTGGTAGAGCATGGCGCTTGCAACGCCAGGGTTGTGTGTTTTTGTTTCCCACGGGGGGCCAGTATGAAAATGTATGCACTCACTAACTGTAAGTCGCTCTGGATAAGAGCGTCTGCTAAAATGTAAAATGTAAGAGACTTTCAAAGTTCTTGACATTTTCCGGATTGACTGACCTTCATGTCTTAAAGTAATGATGGACTGTAGTTTATCTTTGCTTATTTCAGCTTGCCATAATATTTTTTTTTTTATGGACTTGGTCTTTTACCAAATAGGGCTAGCTTCTGTATACCACCCCTACCTTGTCACAACACAACTGATTGGCTCAAACGCAGTCAGATGGAAAAAAAATCCACAAATTAACTTTTAACAAGGCATACCTGTTAATTGAAATGCATTCAAGGTGACTACCTCATGGAGCTGGTTGAGAGAATGCCAAGAGTGTGCAAAGCTGTCACCAAGGCAATGGGTTGCTACATTGAAGAATCTCAAATATAAAATATATTTTGATTTGTTTAACACTTTTTTGGTTACTAAATTATTCCATATGTGTTATTTCATAGTTTTGATGTCTTCACTATTATTCTACAATGTAGAAAATAGTAAAAATAAAGGAAAACCCTGGAATGAGTAGGTGTGTCCAAACTTTTGACTATTTCTTCTTCTTTAAAACAACAAAACCATACAATCCAGACAATACAAATGGCCGCTCCCACAGTGGGTGCTCTGATCAGAAGGTGCGCTTGCCCCCACCCAGCCCAAGACGTCGGCAAGGCAAGGCCCCGGCCCAAAGAGATTTTACAAGGGCGGGAAAAACCAAGCCCCGCCCGACGCCCAGGCGGGCATGGAAGCGAGCGCACCCACAACTACCAGGACCAGCACTCACAACGCTCACAGCATGAAGCCAAACCATAAAACCTAAATAACGAAATTACACTGTACATTTGTGTATATACTTTACTTATTCCAACACTCATCAATTCCACCTTTCAGACAGCCACAGATCAACCCATATTTCCCAATAAATAATAATTGTACTATTCCTCTCGCAATACATCCCTCTATTCTCCCATGGTGTCTTACTAAGGACTTGAACCGAAATTGCCCCAGAAATAAACATTTTACGCAAGAGCACAATGATATTTCCTATTGAACAACTGTCCTTCAAATCCCCCAGCAATACAGCAAAGACACCCTGATATTATGGCATAACAACCATTCCTGCACCTGACTCCAAAAACAAGCCCCCGATGGACAGTACCAAAAGAGATGCTCTATTGATTATGTTTCCGCATGAGTCTGCACCGGTCTGACTGTTGAATACCCCACATACTCAGCATTCTTTTTGTAGTGAGAATTTTAAAAAATAGCTTAAATTGAAAATAACTAATTGATGCATCAATTGTTGTTGTTTTGTATATCAGTTCATAAACGCAATGCCATGGTTGTCACACCCTGATCTGTTTCACCTGTCTTTGTGCTTGTCTCCACCCCCCACCAGGTTCTCCCATCTTTCCCCATTATCCCCAGTGTATTTATACCTGCGTTTTCTGTTTGTCTGTTGCCAGTTTGTCTTGTCTCGTCAAGCCTACCAGTGTGTTTTTCCGTACTCCTGTTTTCTATAGTCCCTGTTTTCTAGTCCTCTCGGTTCCATCCATTCTGCCTGACCTGACCCCAAACCTGCCTGCCATCCTGTACCTATCTGACTTCGACCTGGTTTACAAATTTCTGCCTGCCCTAACCCTGAGCCTGCCTCCTGTGGTTTAATAAACTACTCTGTGTATTGAACCTTCTGTCTCATGTGTCTGTTTCTTGGTCATATCCTGAGTCATGCTAATGGTATTGGGACATCGAAAATCTGCACTCACTATTCCAAAATGTGATTGTTACGCAAAAGGACAGTTAAGCCGCGCTTCCCTCAAACCAAGACACGCTGCCTGCTAATTATCTATAGGCAATGTTTCGACTTGTCATTTTCAAATAATTTTCTAACAACAGTTTGAATTGAGGTGTGTTCCACCTCCTCATTAATTCACATAGAAGTAGCCCATTTCAGAGTTGCGGACTATTTATGTTTGAGGCTTTACTGAGGACAAACTTATCTTCTCTCTTCGAAGAGAGCCCAAACACTTCCCCAGTGTTTCCACAGATCAAGTATGCAGACATTTGCGCAGTCTTGCACAAACCTTTTCCCCCTTGCACATTTTCGGGCTGGCGCTCACATTGACTTAATTGTTTTCCTTACAATAATAACTTATTTACATAAGTATTCAGACCATTTGCTATGAGACTCAAAATTGAGCCCGGGTAAATCCTGTTTCCATTGATCATACTTGAGATGTTTCTAGAACTTGATTGGAGAAAATTCAATTGATTGGACATGATTTGGAAAGGCACAAACCTGTCTATATAAGGTCCCACAGTTGACAGTTGACAGTTGATGTCAGAGCAAAAAACAAGCCATGAGGTTGAAGGAATTGTCCATAGAGCTCTGAGACAGGATTTTGTCGAGGCACAGATGTAGGGAAGGGTGCCCAAAAATGTATTGAGCATTTAAGATCCCCAAGAACACATTGGCCACCATCATTCTTAAATGGAAGAAGTTTGGAACCACCAAGACTCTTGCTAGAGCTGGCCGCCCGGCCAAACTGAACAATCGGGGGAGAAGGGCCATAGTCAGGAAGGTGACCAAGAACCCGATGGTCACTCTGACAGAGCTGCAGAGTTCCTCTGTGGAGATTGGTGGACCTTCCAGAAGGACAACCATCTCTGCAGCACTCCACCAATCAGGCCTTTATGATAGAGTGGCCAGACGGAAGCCAATCCTCAGTAAAAGGTACATGACTGTCCGCTTGGAGTTTGCCAAAAGGCACCTAAAGACTCTCAGACCATGAGAAACAAGATTCTCTGGTCTACTGAAACCAGAGCCAGAGTCCGGACTTGAACCCGATCGAACATCTCTGCAGAGACCTGAAAATAGCTGTGCTGCGACGCTCCCATTCCAACCTGACAGAGCTTGAGAGGATCTGCAGAGAAGAATGGGAGAAACTCCACAAATACAGGTGTGCCAAGCTTGTAGCGTCATACCCAAGAAGACTTGAGGCTGTAATCACTGCCAAAGGTGCTTCAACAAAGTCCTGATAAAAGGGTCTGGATACTTATGTAAATGTAATATTTAAATTGTTTATAAAATTAGGTGAAGAGATGGTTCACTCATCTTTCGAGTACAACTTCCGGAAGTGAATGAAGGGAGGGGAATGATGGTAGATGACACACCCCCTTCAACATGCATACAGCAAACAGACCAAACTCATCTTGTCTCCTCTTATCTTTGGTTGACGCGAAAAAACAAACATGGAGGCGCACACAAACTACCCATCGTTGGATTACTTTCGATTTTTAGAAAGTGTTTTCCTCAATTATTTCGATCAATGGTGAGCTCACCCATGATGTGATGAATTGTAAATGGTAATTGCTATTGGCTAATTCATATTATGGTTTTGTCAGCTGAGCGTTAGCTAAATATGACCGCTCGTGTTATGTCAATCTTTCCTCAGTTAGCTATAGGACTAATGTAGCCTAATTTTTCAGGTTTGGATGATTGTGTTATGCTGTCACTACTTCTGTGAATGTCTGAACATTGCATCCAAAATTAAACTGGTCAAAGTCAGGGCATAACGTTGTAAGGACTTTTTGCTAAATGTTTCTGTGAAAAACTATGTGGTCAGCTCAAACGCTGACTGTTGCGTCAATCGAAACTGGACGTTCTAAATAAATTTGAGCGTACGCTGCAGGGAACACTGTAGAATGACCACACCCGTGTGTTGGTACGTGTCAAAGGTTTAAACTGGGTTCCATTGTCAATCCACTGGAAATTGATTGTTTTAATCTGTATAACAGCAAAGAGCCCCCTTTTAAACATTGCATGTGCCTCTCTTAGTAGTCTATTGAAAAACAAGTTTGGATTTAGATATAGTGTCGGTATAATAGAAGCTTTAAGAGAGAGGTTTAATGCCTTGATATTTAATAGTTTTAGCCCTCCAAACTCATATTCATTATATAAATATACCCTATTAACTTTATCTGGTTTTCTATTCCAACTCAAATTAAATATTTCTTGCTCACTTAACTTGAAAAAACATTATCCTGGAGTCGGTAGAGCCATGAACAGATATGTAAACTGTGATATCACATGAGAATTTAATGGACAGGTGTCTCCCTTTCCATGGTTTCAAGATCCTATCTATTTTCCTAAGTTTTCTATCAAAATTGATAGTTGCAAGATCATTCAACATTTCAGGAACGTGTACAGTATGGTGATAGATCCCAGACCACTTCGTCAAAAGATATTGAATGAGTTTCCTGAAGATAGTAAATATGGTAATCCTTCTCCTTTAACCAAGTAAAAGCTGCTATTATTTTCTTATTATCAGCCAAACCATTGGAATAACAGCTAGTGTTGTGGAAAATTGTACTTATATCCTCAAAAAAACAAACACACTTTCAGAGTTTTGTAGAATCAAGATAGACTTTATTGCACAAGCAATAGAGCCGAGCTAGTCTGCAGAGCAACTCCTGTTCAGCTCTCGGTTCTCATCCTTTATACAGTTTCATAATCCACACCTTCTAGCTTAATCCCTCCCTGGTCAGTTCACTCCACCATTGTTTCCCAACCTTGACTGTCCCGCCCAATTTCTGTCTGACTCCTCCTCTTGAGTCACTTTGTTTGTTTTTAATGGTGGCGTAATCTGACTTCTCCTCCTGTTATTACTCCGTTTTTGGAAACAATAGTGGTGTGACCAAACCCTATTTAGTAAAAATAACAGAGATATTTCATGGCCAATAAAAATAAAAGATTAAGATGGGCAGTCTGAGATATGGCTTTTTCTTTGCAACTCTGCCTAGAAGGTCAGCATCCCGGAGTCGCCTCTTCACTGTTGACGATGATACTGGTGTTTTGCGGGTACTATTTAATGAAGCTACCAGTTGACGACCTGTGAGGCACCTGTTTCTCAAACTAGATACTCTAATGTATTTGTCCTCTTGCTCAGTTGTGCACCGGGGCCTCCCACTCCTCTTTCTATTCTGGTTAGAGCCAGTTTGCGCTGTTCTGTGAAGGGAGTAGTACACAGCTTGTATGAGATCTTCAGTTTCTTGGCAATTTCTTGCATGGAATAGCCTTCATTTCTCAGAAAAAGAATATACTGACGAGTTTCAGAATAAAGTTATTTGTTTCTGGCTATTTTGAGCCTGTAATCGAACTCACAATTGCTGATGCTACAGATACTCAACTAGTCTCAAGAAGGCCAGTTGCATTGCTTTTTTAATCAGCACAGCAGTTTTCAGCTGTGCTAACATAATTGCAAAAGGGTTTTCTAATGATCAATTAGCCTTTTGAAATGATCAACTTGGATTAGCAAACACAACGTGCCATTGGAACAGAGCACTGATGGTACGCCTATGTAGATATTCCATTAAAAATCAGCCATTTCCAGCTACAAAAGCCAGTTACAACATGAACAATGTCTACACTGTATTTCCGATCAATTTGATATTATTTTAATGTACAAAAAAATGTCTAAGTGACCCCAAACTTTTGAACGGTAGTGTATAAATACTGTACATATACATACATACACAGACATACACAGACATCCAGGCTCTGTCGCAGCCGGCCGCGACCGGGAGACTCATGGGCGGCGCACAATTGGCCCAGCGTCGTCCAGGGTAGGGGAGGGAATGGCCGGCAGGGATGTAGCTCAGTTGATAGAGCATGGCGTTTGCAACGCCAGGGTTGTGGGTTCGTTTCCCACGGGGGGCCAGTATATAAAAAAAATATATATATATGTATTCACTAACTGTAAGTCGCTCTGGATAAGAGCGTCTGCTAAATGACTAAAATGTAAATGTAAATGTAATGTAAATATACATACATATATACAGTGGGGAAAAAAAAGTATTTAGTCAACCACCAATTGTGCAAGTTCTCCCACTTAAAAAGATGAGAGAGGCCTGTAATTTTCATCATAGGTACAAGTCAACTATGACAGACAAAATGAGAAAAATAAATCCCTTTGTTGGCAATGAAACAGGTCAAACGTTTTCTGTAAGTCTTTACAAGGTTTTCACACATTGTTGCTGGTATTTTGGCCCATTCCTCCATGCAGATCTCCTCTAGAGCAGTGATGTTTTGGGGCTGTCGCTGGGCAACACGGACTTTCAACTCCCTTCAAATATTTTCTATGGGGTTGAGATCTGGAGACTGGCTAGGCCACTCCAGGACCTTGAAATACTTCTTACGAAGCCACTCCTTCATTGCCCGGGTGGTGTGTTTGGGATCATTGTCATGCTGAAAGACCCAGCCACGTTTCATCTTCAATGCCCTTGCTGATGGAAGGAGGTTTTCACTCAAAATCTCACAATACATGGCCCCATTCATTATTTCCTTTACACGGATCAGTCGTCCTGGTCCCTTTGCAGAAAAACAGCCCCAAAGCATGATGTTTCCACCCCCATGCTTCACAGTAGGTATGGTGTTCTTTGGATGCAACTCAACATTCTTTTTCCTCCAAACACGATGAATTGAGTTTTTACCAAAAAGTGATATATATATATATATATATATATATATATATATATATATAACAAAATATTGAGAAACTTTTGTTATTGACTAAATACTTATTTTCCACCATAATTTGCAAATAAATTCATTAAAAATCCTACAATGTTATTTTCTGGAATTTTTTTTCTCATTTTGTCTGTCATAGTTGACGTGTACCTATGATGAAAATTACAGGCCTCTCTCATCTTTTTAAGTGGGAGAACTTGCACAGTTGGTGGCTGACTAAATACTTTTTCCCCCCACTGTACTTATTATGGACACAGTATGCTTTACATTAGTTATCTTGTTGTTATTAGTCCCATCCTTCAGCTCCATTCAACACCTCCCATCTATCTCTTAACACCATCCATATTGGATTTCTACTTGCCATATATTTTTCAAATGTACTGTGATGTTTTTCGAAAGTTCTGAACCCTTCTATTCTCATTGTTTCTACAGATTGTAAATTGAAAATAAACATTTTTGCTAAAAGTATTATTATTATTATTATTATTATTATATTATTGATTGATTGACTATGACATTTCAGATCACCCAGTAGTGCTATCTGCAGGGTTAGCTCCAGGTTAATATTACAATCCTTCAGCCATTCCTGGACCTGTGACCGAAAACAAGCTACAAATGGACAGTACCAAAACAAATGATCTAATGATTCTGTCTCTTCACAGCAAAGTCTGCAGAGCTGGGAAGATTGTATCCCCCATATAAATAACATTCTATTGGTAGCAAGAATTTTGTATAAAAATATAAATTGAAAAATTCAAAGTTTTGAATACGGCGTCGTTTTGCTTATAAGTTCATAAACACTATGCCATGGAATTGTTATGTCAAAAATCTCTTCCAAACTATTTTGCAATCTATATGGGACGGCTGTAAATCCTTTGGTCCTTAAATGAAACTGGTATACTTTTTTATTTATCTGTCACGATCGTCGTAGGGAACAGACCAAGGCGCAGCGTGATGAACAAACATACTTTAATTAGTTAAAGTGTAACCACAATACAAAACAAGAAACGACTCGTGACGTCCACGGTGTCAATGACCGAACACGGAACAAAAACCCACAAACACAAAGGGAAAACATACAGTTTAAATATGGCTCCCAATCAGAGACAACCAGCCAACAGCTGACACTCGTTGCCTCTGATTGGGAGTCACTCAGGCAAAACATAGAAATCAACAAACTAGAACCCCCAACATAGAAATAAACCACATAGAATGAACACACCCTGGCTCAACAAATAGAGTCCCAGAGCCAGGGTATGACATTATCACAATTTTCTTTCCCCAATTATGTTCTTTAATGCAAAAATGCAGGGCCGACAGACAAGTTCCTTTCTTTTTCCCCCTTCCACTTTCCTCTTCCATTTTTGCGGTAATGCAGCAATTATTTTATTGTAATTTTGGGTGGAGCAGACATTTCCATATGTTTTTGTTAGTTGCATGTGCGACATAACTCCCCCAGTCCTACCTATGATATCATTTACGAAGATTCTACCTTTTTTTTTTTATCATGTTTTTTTAAATCAATTAGTATATTTGAGTTTATCCACAATATTTGTTGCATTATTTGTTCTGTCGTTTCTGAAGGATTAAATTGAAAATGCAATCAACTTTCTATGGCTTGTTTTAGAAATAGTGATATTTGGGAGATGATTTCCTTTTCAAATAACTGATAGTGGGAGGTTGTAATCTGAATGAAGGGGAAAAGGCCATTCTTGAACATGCGGTGAGACAATCTTACTAATTTGCTAGAGAACCAGTTCGGACTTAAGTATAACTTTTGTATGACTGAAGCTTTTAGTGATAGGTCTAATGCTTTAATATTTAATCATTTCTGTCTTCCGAATTCATATTCATTATATAAATAGGCCTGTTTAATTTTGTCTAGCTTGCCGTTCCAAATAAAATGGAATATTTTTTAATCATATAATTTAAAAAACTGTTCGCTAGGCGTAGGCAAGACCATAAGCAAATAGGTAAACTGGGATAATACTAAAGAGTTAATCAGGGTGATTTTTCCACAAAGAGACAGGTATTTACCTTTCCATGATAGCAAGATCTTATCTATTTTTGCTAACTTTCTATTAAAATTCATTGTAGTGAGATCATTTATATCATTTGGGATATGTATTCGGAGTATATCCACATCACCATCAGACCATTTTATTTGTAAACTACATGGTAATGTAAAAACTGTACTTTTTAGTTATCCAATACGTAATATAGTACCTTTGTCATAATTTGGTTGTAATCCAGAGAGGTTAGAAAATGTATCTAGATCCTCTATGAGGCTGTGGAGGGATTCAAGTTGTGGATTTAAAAGAAAACATGAATCATCAGCGTACAATGACACATTTGTTTTTAAGACCTGGATCAATCCCTTAATATTGTTGTTGGATCTGATTTTAATAGCTAACATTTCGATGACCATAATAAATAGATATGCCGATGGTGGACAACCTTGTTTTACTCCTCTTGACAGTTTACAACTTTCTGAGAAATAGCCATTACTTACTATTTTACACCTAGGGTTACTACACATGATTTTAACCAATTTTATAGGAGATTCTCCAAAATTGAAATGCTCCAGGCATTTATATATAAACTCCAGTCGTACTTTATCAAATGCCTTTTCAAAGTCTGCTATGAATAGCAGGCCTGGTTTCCCAGATTTTTCATAGTGTTCTATTGTTTCCAGTACTTGCCTTATATTATCTCCAATGTATCGTCCATGTAACAAACCTGTCTCACTGGAAATAGGAGGGCATATTGGATCCCCCGTTTCGTAGTTTCATTTTAATTATTTTGAAGCCTCTGTGTTTTTCTTTCACTTCAGTGGTGTAATCCGGATATACGGAAATCTTTTGTTTTCCTTTTTTCTCACCAGCGTCAGAATTAGTTATTTTTTCGTTAGCTTAGGAATCTAGCTATTTTACCCCTTGGCGGTGCACCTGGCTCTTATCTCTGGCCCAGTCAATGGTAGAATTCAATGGTAAACGGGACAATGTTGTCTTCCCCCAACATCTGAGTGATGGCTTTTTCAAGAAACATTTCATTGCCATCTACTGTTTCACAGCCCTCCACAAAACTGTGCAAATTTCGCCTACTTCTCCATTCTGCATTCTTTCCTTGTCTTTCAGTTTTGAGATAGTCTCTTTGTGCATTTTAATCATATCAAGTAGAGACACAATATCATCCTCGTTTTTGCCCACTCTTGTTTTCGGTTTCTTCTAGCCATGTGTTGATGGCGGCGATATCTTTTTCATTTGAGTGACATCACTGCCAATCTATTCAACTTTAGCAGTTAGAGACTTATTTCCTTGATGAACCTCTTTCAAAATAGTCGACAGGATTATCTCTTCTGTCTGTTCCTACAACATACAATTAATTAATAGATTCATAGAATGGAGTTAGAAGGGTGAACTCCTACTTTGAAAGGACAGGAAGTGTTGGCTGGGCACTTAACCAATGACAGGCATTCCACATTTAACCCCACCCACATGTGAAAATCAAAATATAAATTAGTTTTTTTGTTTTTATATGCAAAGTGGAAAACAAGCTATTTTTTTTTTTTTCTATTTCTATTCAAAAACGAATAAACAAGCCGTTTTCACGTTCCCGATTGCTCCATTTTGACTTGGAAAACAAACGATCAAAACGTACACGAACCGTAATCTTACATAGACAATAAAATGTTCTGTCAATTCTCCAGATCAACATTAATTACTGCACTTTGGCTGTTGTTCAACCGCATGCAGTATCACACCAGCTCTTTATCACTTGACTTCCCCATGTAACAAAGCAGCTAGACATTAAATACGCATCAAACAACTATTATGCATAATTATTGAAGAACCCCGTTAGTGACAGTGTAGATTTTTGTTTGATTAATCTTGTTAAAGTTACTCTTTCTGTTAGAAGCATTCAATTTTGCAATCCATACACTATTTGGGATATGTGTGCCCATGAAAACTGTTTTCACACTGTAACATAGGGAGATACGAAATGTTACGAGGTTACAGTTCACTTCTGAGGTCTCCATACAAAAAAAGAGTTAGACAGACATATCCAGGAATTTTACAGGATTAAGTTCACTGTGTAATTCAATTGTTAAATGCTTTTATATGATATAACAACAAACAGCAATATCATAAATGTAAGGAAAGAAAGGTGGTGTTTTATGTCACACGATTTCTGCCAAATCTGTGAAGACTCCAAGCATGAGAAAGGGTTTAAACATAGGTTTTGATTCAATTCATAAATTATATTGAATGTATCTATGTTCAACCCTTTATATCTTAATGTATTCACGTGAAAAAAAGGCAAATAATAATTAATGAATTTGTAACAGCTCCAAACAGTTGTCCACTACAAGAAATGCTAGCTCGTACCCTAGTTTATAGAAAGACCCATATATCTTGCCTTGTATTTGTGCTTCATTTAAGTTCAATTTATTTTGAGAAATCAGTCACTTTTACCTTGTAAAGTGTTTAATTGTGAATTAAAATGAAAACGTGGATTTTTACATAACAGAAATGTATGTGGTCAGGTTTTTATCATGCAGCAAGAAGTCCAAGTCATCGATGGTTCTGTTACTCCGGCAGTGTTGATGCTGATAGGACAAAAAAATTATATAACTGAAATGTATTGAAATCACTTATTAGCGCAAGTGTCAATTGCCTTTCCAAACCAAGTTTTCATGGTATTGATACTAAATCAATTTAATTGTATATTAATTTCTCAAGTCATCAGGAAAAATGGTTACTTATATACAATATTACAGTACACGGTACAATGAAATGTAATATTTCCATAAACACCCCACTGTGTCCTGTGCATATGCCAAATAAACGTTGGTTTTGATAACATAATATTGATGGAATATGAGTAAATTATAGTGAAAACATACACACCGTTTATGAATTCAACCACCAATTCACCATCAATTAATTGATGGTTGGTAACATACTGGCCATGGTCTCACCTGAGAGAGGAGGTAGGTAGAGACATAGAGACATACTGGCCATGGTCTCACCTGAGAGAGAGGTAGAGAAATACTGGCCATGGTCTCACCTGAGAGAGAGAAGGTAGGTTATATACTGGCCATGGTCTCACCTGAGAGAGGAGGTATGTAATATACTGGCCATGGTCTCACCTGAGAGAGAGAAGGTAGGTAATATACTGGCCATGGTCTCACCTGAGAGAGAGGAGGTAGGTACAGACACACTGGCCATGGTCTCACCTGAGAGAGAGGTAGAGAAATACTGGCCATGGTCTCACCTGAGAGAGAGGAGGTATGTAATATACTGGCCATGGTCTCACCTGAGAGAGAGAAGGTAGGTAATATACTGGCCATGGTCTCACCTGAGAGAGAGGAGGTAGGTACAGACATACTGGCCATGGTCTCACCTGAGAGAGAGGTAGAGAAATACTGGCCATGGTCTCACCTGAGAGAGAGGAGGTATGTAATATACTGGCCATGGTCTCACCTGAGAGAGAGAAGGTAGGTAATATACTGGCCATGGTCTCACCTGAGAGAGGAGGTATGTAATATACTGGCCAGTGGCGGCTCCTGAAAAAATTCTCAGGGGGGGGCAATTTTTCTGATGATTTAGGTGACCTACACACATTTTAAAAAAGATATGTCCAGCAACAACATGAAGACAGGGGCAGCATATAAGTCAATACTGATATACACATTACTTGCTTCAAAAAGGCCTCATGGTTGAATTGGAAATATGTGCACCTGAGCATAATTCACAACAAGCAAGCAGGAGCTTTTGATAGAGGCTACTGAAAACATTGATGCAAGTTATTGGTAATAAGACATTTTTATAGACTTCCATATTCTGCCCTCTTGTATAGATTTGTGAAAATGAACAGTGATAGACATTTTGCCTGAAAACAGAATTTGAAAATAATTTATAGAAAAGGTAAACACAGCTATCTGTATGGCTTTGTAAAAATGAACAACCATATTCTGGCCAATTGTATAGATTTGTAAATATGAACAACCATATTCTGGCCAATTGTATAGATTTGTAAAGATGAACATGAACAGATGTTTTTATTTTATTTACTTAAAAAAAAATGAAAAATAACTATTTTAAACAACATCAACTGTGAACTGATTTGGGCGTGTGTGTGTTAAAGAGACAGACAGGGAGGGACAAAGAGAGAGAGAGGCTACATTACTTGTACTGAAACTGTTCTCTTCTCTCTTTCAATGCAGCAAAGCGGTCAATGACTTTCTCATTGAAAATCAGGCATGCTGAGGACTAGTTCCCTCTCCATGGAAAGCATGGCCAGTGCATTCAGACGTTCCTGGCCCATTGAATTTCGCAGGAATGTCTTAACTCGTGTCAAAGTTGAGAAACATCTCTCAGCTTCAGCTGTTGTCATGGGAGTAGTTATGAGGATGTTCAACAGAGTCACAGTCTCAGAGAACGTCTCCTGGAGGTTGTAGCTCATGAGAACCTGGTACAGTGCCAGTGCACTGTATCAATTTCCAAAATATGATTTTTTTATTTTTTTATTCCTCTTTTTAGTCAACTTTAGAATGTGTTCATACACTTATGAGCACCACTGTACAGTACACATAGTATATAAATAAGCTAGATTACACCACTGGCCATATATAATGAGAATAATGTAATTTCAAACACAAATGCAGTCTCCTTTCATGCATACATTTTCAAATAAAGCTCTGCTTTGAGAAAGATCGAATGATATTGTTTAATCTTACCTTATGGCCTGCACACTGCTTGTGAAGCTGTCGAGGGCACGTTTGATGAAGACAGCATCGATGTCCTTCTTCTGTAGCTTCTGGTACAGAATGTCGACGTGGGGCATGATTTTGTGAAAAAAGCCCCAGGAAAAAAATAAAATCTTCATCATGTAGCATCCTCACGTAGCCAGATGCCTCTCTCACGGTGGGCTGGTCAAATGAACCCAATGAACCCGTCCATCGTAAGCTTGCGCAATGAGTTTGACTTTCTCGTCGTCGGCAAAAAGACCGTTCAGTCTCTCCAAAAGCACACTGGCGATTGAGACTGAGGTTGATTCCGAGATGGGAAGGAACTCAAAAAAGCGCTCCTGCACTTTGTGGTTGCTATCTATGTACCTCAGCACAAGCACCAGCTGTGTCTGTGTAGAAACGTCCGTGGTCTCGTCAGCTTGGATAGCTACGAAGTTCGCCGACTTCACCTCCTCCACAATATGTTCCCTCATGACCGCTAGCATACACTCCAGTAGCTCGTTTTGAATGGTCTTTGATGTACCCTTGAACTTTAGCATTTTTAAGATGGTCATCAAACACCTCATCTAATTGTGCCACAAAGTTGACAAGTCCAAGAAAAATACCAGGGTTGGTGGAGCCCTCAGTTTCATCTTTGCCTCGCAAAGCTAACTCAAACACTCCGCAAAACTTCACACACTGGATTAGCCGGCTGAGGATGTGGCGGTTCTTGCTAACCTCATCGTTGTGGCGGCGGACAGCTAGCCTGTATCCCTCATCCAGTTGAGTGGCAATGTTCACTCTCCCCAAAGCAGACAATCTCAAACAGCTATCCATGTGGGTCTTTGACAGCTCATGTTTCTTAATCTTTTCTGAAAGATGGTGCATGTCCGTTACACCAGTCGCTGTCCAAGCGGTGCTGTCTGCCGTGCCGCCTTCAGGGTGAAAGAGTAAGCAGGGGTAGCAGAAGACTGCATTAGCTACATCGCAGCCTGCTAGCCAGGTTTTTCGTTCGTACCAATTTTTGGAAATCCTCGGGTGTAGGACTTTCCCCCTTTAGTAGAAACCTGTTGAATTATTAAATTTGGTCTGGGAGGTCCTAATTGTTTCGTTGCCAATTTATCTTGATTTGTTCGCCGACAAAAAGGAACTTCTTTTAAAGAGACAATCGAGTTGCACTGAACGCTAGCCATCTTGACAGGAGTACGTGAATTGATTGACGCTGCTACCCGCTCTTTTCTTAGTTATGTTCATGGTTATGTTACGTATGACGAAAGCGCGTAAGTGCAAGCCCTCCCGGAACCCATAGAGATTGTATTGAAAGCTCTGATATTTGAAAAAAATAATATTTTACATGAGAGTCTATGAGAGACTTCTGGGGCGATTTTCAACCTGACTGAAATCGCCCCCAAAAGCGAGCGGGGCCATTTGAAGCACGACTTTAGCCTGATTGGACATTTAGTGGCAGATCAGACGTCTAGATTAGAACACTGATAACTACTGTTGCCGTGATATAATTGATTAGAAAAAAAATCCCTTCCTTTTCCCGTTTGGCAGTGCGTCGCCCATATCGCCCTAATGAACACACCGCCCCTGATACTGGCCATGGTCTCACCTGAGCTGAGAGAGGAGGTATGTAATATACTGGCCATTGTCTCACCTGAGAGAGAGAAGGTAGGTAATATACTGGCCATGGTCTCACCTGAGAGAGAGGAGGTAGGTACCGACATACTGGCCATGGTCTCACCTGAGAGAGGTGATAGGTAATAGACTGGCCATGGTCTCACCTGAGAGAGAGGAGGTAGGTACAGACATACTGGCCATGGTCTCACCTGAGAGAGAAGAGATAGGTAATATACTGGCCATGGTCTCACCTGAGAGAGAGAAGGTAGGTAGAGACATACTGGCCATTGAGTCATCTAAGAGAGGAGGTAGGTAATATACTGGCCATGGTCTCACTTGAGAGAGAAAAGGTAGCTAATATGCTGGCCATGGTCTCACCTTAGAGAGAGAAAGTAGGTAATATACTGGCCATGGTCTCACCTATATTAAAATGTTTCATTATTCATGTCCAAATGATCCTAAAGTATCTAAAATTGACTGTGTAGCTCAATTAAGTTACTTATACATGATTTGGGCATGAAGCACGAAAAATGCTAATATTGACTTGCATTGGATTTGGGCCAGAAGTGCTGAATGCTGAAAAATTAGCATTTGGAAACAGTGGCCAGGTAAACAAATCCAAAGCATGGATTGCTGTCATACCTTGTCCATAGACTGCTTACAGGGTAAGGAAACCAACATGTCATTTTGTAATTTAGGTGAAATATCCCTTTAAGAAACAAAAAATGTGCGAAGGCTTTATTTACCTAATAAAACTATGGAGTCCTAATCTCTCCACGGATTGCTGATAGGATTGATGTCAGTATGTCTTAATTCCTTCACTACTCTCAGAAACGACTGTTTTTCCACCTCTTGGTTGAGCAGAATCAGGCAGTGTTCGGTCAGTATTGGTCAGTCTTCTGTACTCACTGGGCTTGTTTTAACAATGGTCCGCGGTCATCAATCATATCAGGCAGCAAGCAGGCAACGATGAGCTGGTGAAAATAGTTGACGGCTTGACACAACTTGGCCATTGGTGCCGCTCCGAATTCCAAGCCTTCACCGTCTGAAAGGATTACTTGCATATATTTCGTCGCACAAGAAAGCATTCATGCCCCTTTTTGCAGAGTTTTTATTGGATTTTTATAGTTGATTTCTTTGTGTGTGAGCCACCCCTCCTTCCCAAACCCACATCTTGATATATATATCTTTGCATCCCGTTATTACTTTTCTTTAAATTAAAGAGAGGTTGAAAAATTGACACGTCTACTAGTCCCTGACAACATTCCATCCAATAAATCTTATTGCATGAGGAGGAAAATATGGGCCTAGTGTTTGAACTCCTACCCATACTTGAAGCTGCAATATGTAACTTTTTGGGCGACCAGACCAAATTCACATAGAAATATAAATTACTGATCTGTCATTTTAAGCAAGTCTAAGAAGCAGTAGATCGGTTCTATTTGCACTATTTCTATGCTTCCCGGTCCTAAGTTTTGTTTTTGCGTCTTTTACTTTCGGTTTTGTACACCAACTTCAAACAGCTGAAAATGCAATATTTTTGGTTATGGAAAATATATTTCACAGCAGTTTGGATGGTACAATGATTCTCTACACAATGACTGCTTGTCTTGTCACATAACCTGAAATTAGGCAAACTATTAGAATTTTTGCAACCTTCTCTACAGTTCTTCACCAAGTTTCCTTCGGGCAGCCACGCTTCCGTTTTCCATCTGTTCTCCTCTTTACCCAGGACATCACCAAACACAGGATGATTTCTTCACCAAGGTCAGAACGTCCTATGATTTTGCCCTTTTAAAGTAAATACTTATGGAAATTGAACAAACAAAGGCCAATATTTGAAAAAGAGATGCAATGATTAACAATCAGAAGAACATTTTGCACTCCTCTTCAGGACACACACAGTTGGCAATTTCTCAGGTAAAGTGTTGGACCAGTCCTGGTCCTGGGGATCCAAAGGGGTGCACATTTCAGTTTCTGCCCTAGCACTAACATGCTAGATGATGAGTTGATTAGAATCAGGTGTGAGACTGCCTGAAAGCTCCTGAAGTCCAACTTCGGAGCCTGGTTACCCCCTTCGATCATGAAACAATAGAGATTGTAATGGCTGTGTCAGGATTTCTCCCCTGACTGCTTATACATAGAACTACAATAGGGAACTTTTAAGTAATTTCCTTATGATAAAGTATGACAACATAATTGCATTTCTCATACCACACACCACAATCACCACATTGTCTGTAATGACTTCAGAAACATAATATGCTCGCATTGGATGTGATTTAAGTCCACCTCTTTGATTGCATCTCAATATCACTAACACATTCCTGCATCTTTAAGCAGTAGTGAAACAGGCCTTTTTTCATACAAGATGAGCAGCAACGATAAACACACTTCCCTTGAATCTTTTGTCGTGGCATGGTGACGGCATTGCGGCACGGCGTATGATTCACCTCATGTAACATTTCCTGTATGTCACCGGGCATCATGTCTTACAAAGCTTTGTGAGTGAGAACGATGTGTCATTCTCCACCTATGCTATCTTTTTCCCACAAGGCAGGAAGGAAGAGGGGCAGAGGATCTTGCACAATGGCCCACAGTGGTGAGTTTACATAGCTGAGATACCCAGAAAGATACCCAGGGCACTCTCTGAAGCCCGCTGTCACATAAAGGCCTGATAGGAACTAATCAGTGCTGGTGGTTTTAACTGTCAGGCAAATCTGATGGGTCGGACCTCACATGGTCTCCGGTACGCTGTCTGAACGTGTGACAGATTTTATCTGAGCATGGGCCTGAAATCTATCCTGCTGCTGCCTGCCTTAGGTGCTCTGTTCGTGTGGCTCTCAATTATCCCATAAAAAAAGGGAGTTCTGTACACACTTAGAAAAGAAGGTTCTTCAAGTGTTTGTTGGTAAGGGGGATGGTTCTATGGCAACCATAACTCTTTGAGCCAACGGTTCTTTGCAGTTCAGAAAAGGGTGAAGGGGCCTCATTTATAAACGTTGCATACGTACAAAATATACCCCAAAACAAATGTATGATAAAAATCTGAAATACCCTATTTACATAAGTATTCAGACCCTTTGCTATGAGACTCAAAATTGAGCTCAGGTGCATCCTGTTTCCATTGACCATCCTTGAGATGTTTATACAACTTGATTGGAGTCCACCTGTGGTAAATTCAATTGATTGGACATGATTTGGAAAGGCACACACCTTTCTATATAAGGTCCCACAGTTGACAGCGCCTGTCAGAGCAAAAACCAAGCCATGAGGTCGAAGGAATTGTCCGTATAGCGCCGAGACATGATTGTGTCGAGGCACAGATCTGGAGAAGGGTACCAAAAAATTTCTGCAGCATTGAAGGTCCCCAAGAACGTAGTGGCCTCCATTATTCTAAAATGGAAGAAGTTTGGAACCACCAAGACTCTTCCTAGAACTGGCCGCCCGGCCAAACTGAGCAATCGGGAGAGAAGGGCCTTGGTCAGGGAGGTCACAAGAACCTGATGGTTACTCTGACAGAGCTGCAGAGTTCCTCTGTGGAGATGGGAGAGCCTTCCAGAAGGACAACCATCTCTGCAGCACTCCACCAATCAGGCCTTTATGGTAGAGTGGCCAGACGGAAGCAACTCCTCAGGAAAAAGCATGACAGCCCGCTTGGAGTTTGCCAAAAGGCACCTAAAGGACTCTCAGACCACAAGAAACAGGATTTTCTGGTCTGATGAAACCAAGATTGAACTCTTTGACCTGAATGCCAAGCGTCACGTCTGGAGGAAACCTGGCACCATCCCTACAGTGAAGCATGGTGGTGGCAGCATCATGTTGTGGGGATGTTTTGCAGAGGCAGGGACTGGGAGGCTAGTCAGGATCGAGGGAAAGATGAACAGAGCAAAGTACAGAGAGATCCTTGATGAAAACCTGCTCCAGAGTGCTCAGGACCTCAGACAGGGTGAAGGTTCACCTTCGAACAGGACAACGACCCTAAGCACACAGTCAATACAACACAGGAGTGGCTTCGGGACAAGTCTCTGAATGTCCTTGAGTGGCCCAGCCAGAGCACGGACTTGAACCCGATCGAACATCTCTGGAGAAACCTGAAAATAGCTGTGCAGCGACGCTCTCCATCCGACCTGACAAAACTTGAGAGGATCTGCAGAGAAGAATGGGAGAAACTCCCCAAATACAGGTGTGCCAAGCTTGTAGCGTCATACCCAAGAAGACTTGAGGCTGTAATCGCTGCCAAAGGTGCTTCAACAAAGTACTGAGTAAAGGGTCTGAATACTTATGTAAGTGTGATATTTCTGTTTTTTTATTTTTAATAAAAAATTATTTTCTATGGAGTATTGTGTGTAGATTGATGAGGGGAAAAAAACGATTGAATCCATTTTATAATAAGACTCTAACGTAATATATTTTTTTGAAATAAGTCAAGGGGTCTGGATACTTTTCGAATGCACTGTATGTGCATTTTCCCAACAGTGGTGTGTTTCCACCAAATTAACTTTTTGTGGGACAAAATCTGTATGTGATAACGTAGTGCACTGCCATTTCTTGCATTATTAATTTTACGGACTCAAAAAGATCCCACCTTGTCTAGCGTATTTTGTTTTATCGACAGTTGGAAAGTTTACCGCCAAATTGTGTTTTCATCAGGCCTGTCATTATTTTTTTTATTAGACATGTACTTTACTCGCATAAAAAGGTTGGACGGAAACCTGTTTATTGTTACCATAAAGGTGAATGGAGGGCGTATTCCAGTTGGAGTTATAATGCTCATTCAAATGCACACAGTTTTAGGACAAGTCTGATTTATAACGGGAAACATGCATATATATGGCATGCAAGTTCATAAATCTCAATATTTTTAGACATACTTATTCTTTAAAAAAATGGCACATGCAGATTTTTTATGTGAAATTTATGCAACGTCGTAAATTAGGCCTCAGGGCTTTTTTACTGATAATCAAAATGTAGGGGCGGGGGGGGGGGGGGTTCACGCAGTTATTTTTGCAACCATGAGTGACAGTGCCATTCCAGTTTATGTGTTCTGTTGTTTTATGCCATCATATATTAAACATTTCTATTGCAATCAATGCAATGAAGATAGTATTTTAAAAGATTATGTGCCAAATAAGAACTCTTGTCAAAATCAAATATTAGTTAGACATATTCATTTTCTATTTAAAAATAGATTATATTAAATATATAGTAACTGCTAACACAATAATACCTTTGAAATTATAATTCTGCACAAAACAATATGTTATTATGTACCATATACCGTATTATGGCTAACCAGAATAAAGAACCCTGTATAAAGAACCCTTCTTTGTAGAACCTTTGAGATTGAGAATGGTTCTTTATAGAACCTTAAGAAATGTTTTTTTTTTTTTTACAGTACCATAACTGTTCTATGTAGAACCTTTTGAGCATGGTTCTTTATATAACCTTTTGAAAAGGGTTCTACAGTATATTGTCACGCTCTGGCTCCGGGACTCTGTAATTTGAGCCAGGGTGTGTTCATTCGTTGGGTGTATTTCTATGTTTGTATTTCTGTTGGGTTTATTTCTATGTTTGGTCAATGACTCCCAATCGGAGGTAACGAGTGTCAGCTGTCGGCTCGTTATCTCTGATTGGGAGCCATATTTAATCTGTATGTTTTCCTGTGGGTGTTGTGGGTTTTTGTTCTGTTTCGGTATGTTTAACCGTTGGACTTCACGAGTCGTGTTTTGGTTTGTTCGTTAATTAAAATAAAGTCATGTTTGTATCACACGCTGCGCCTTGGTCCGCTTCCTGTAACGACGATCGTGACAGAAAAACCCACCAAGATGGGACCAAGCAGCGTGTCCAGGAGCCATCGCCGGGGAGATCCCTCACAGATCTCCTTCGCCTCCTGGACTGGGTCAAGCCGAGTGAGGAAGAGAGGGGCTTGACATTATGGCAGAAGGGCGAGAAGCTGGCGAGGGACATGGAGACCTGGGCCACGGGTAGGAGAGACGCCCCGAACATTTTTAGGGGGGGGGCTCACGACGGCGGACCAGCAGGAGGCCGCGATAGAGCGGTCCAGTGGGTTGCCGGAGAAGGCCGCCGGGTTACGGGGGCCACTGGTCAAAGAGGGGATGGAGGAAGTAGAGGCTCGGCGAGAGGTACTGGCGTGTGTTGCCAGTCCGGTCCGGCCCGTTCCAGATCCCGGTGTAGGGCCAGTGGTGTGTGTCCCCAGTACAGTCCGGCCCATCCAAGCTTCCCGCACCAAGCCAGTGGTGTGCGTCGTCAGTCCAGTCCGGCCCATTCCTGCTCCCCGCATCAAGTCTGTGGTGCGTCTCGTCAGCCCGGCTCTGCCCGTTCCTGCTCTCCGCACCAGGTCTGTGGTGCGCGTCGCCAGTTCAGCCCGGCCTGTCCCTGCTCCCCGCATCAAGTCTGTGGTGCGTCTCGTCAGCCCGGCTCTGCCCGTTCCTGCTCCCCGCACCAGGTCTGTGGTGCGCTTCGTCAGCCCTGTCCGGCCCAGTCCTGCTCCCCGCACCAAGTCTGTGGTGCGTTTCGTCAGCCCTGTCCGGCCCGGTTCCGCTCTCGCACCAAGTCAGGGGTGCGCTTCGTCAGCCCGGTCCGGCCCATTCCTGCTCCCCGCGCCAAGGCAGTGGTGCGCGTCGTCAGCCTGGTAAGGCCCGTTCGTCCTCCACGCACCAAGCCAGGGGCGCGTGTCGTCAGTCCGGCTCCGGCCAGCGGGGCTAGACAGGACCAGGGGTACTTTGGGGGGTGGGAGAGGAGGTGGGGATCAAGGCCAGAGCCAGAGCCACCGCCGAGGAGGTATGCCCACCCAGCCCTCCCTTGTTTAGCCCGTATTGAGGCGCGGTCGCAGTCCGCGCCTTTTGGGGGGGGTACTGTCACGCTCTGGCTCCGGGACTCTGTAATTTGAGCCAGGGTGTGTTCATTCGTTGGGTGTATTTCTATGTTTGTATTTCTGTTGGGTTTATTTCTATGTTTGGTCAATGACTCCCAATCGGAGGTAACGAGTGTCAGCTGTCGGCTCGTTATCTCTGATTGGGAGCCATATTTAATCTGTATGTTTTCCTGTGGGTGTTGTGGGTTTTTGTTCCGTTTCGGTATGTTTAACCGTTGGACTTCACGAGTCGTGTTTTGGTTTGTTCGTTAATCAAAATAAAGTCATGTTTGTATCACACGCTGCGCCTTGGTCCGCTTCCTGTAACGACGATCGTGACATATATGGCACCAAAAAGGGTTCTGCTGTCTAAGAACCCTTTTTTTAGTACTATATACCGTAGATCCCTTTTTGTTAAGTGTGTACAACACACTTACAAAAAATGAAGTGGCTGCTGATCCTAGTTTTCTGGAACTATCTTCCCCACAGCTAAAGGTCTTATGCTTCTGCGCATGTGTGGGATTCTCTACTTTAACACAGTCTCTGCTCTACTCATTTGGCTGTCCAGAGAACAGGCTACACTGGCGAATGGTGCCCAGCAAATAATCACCCCGATAATTGCCTCGAAACTGAACCTAAACTATACCGAAACAATTTCACAAATATAACAACAGATTAAATAAATTAAGTAAAGTATGATGGGGAAAAAAGGGGGAGAATGGGTGAGTTGATAAGCGAGGGGAAGCGAACGATGCATAATTATGTAATCACCAATTGTGAATGAAGAACAGGGCAGGCCATCCTATTGTATTGATCCATTCTAATTCTAATCTTATGTATAATTATAATCTATATCAGTTCACCAAATCAAAGCAGTCTTATTAGTTTACTCCGGCCTACATGGAGTGGGCTACACAGTGAGAGCGTGTGTAATTGTACATGTTGAACGGCTTTAATATCTACTATCCAATTGATGTCATTGCGTGAAGACGCACACGTGCATGAGCTGACAATAATGTACAATTTTTGACAGCTGTCATATCAACACATATTCATTATAATGCCATTATTTATTTTGTGCTGAGTTTCACTATGTATCCCTATTTACCACTTGGCACATATAATGATGTTTAGGCTACTGATGTTTTCATCATTTGAATGTGCGTCTTGGTATATATATATATATATATATTGTTATAAAAAGCTGTTACCATGTTCCAACACATACAGTATGCTTTCTGTTTCAAAGTTGTAACAAAGGCACTCCACTAAAATTGATTGAACACCTGAATTATTATTTTAAAAAATTGTACAGTAACATAAAAGATGAAAAATAAATACATAAAAAAAAACATAATGTTACCCAAGGCCTTCATAAACACAACCAAATGATTATTTTTGCGACAGCATAAATGACCGACCGGCTCGATTAGGTCTTATGTAGCAAAATTTGAAATTGTGTTTTTTTACATTGGATAAAAGTAGAGACTCAGAGCTAGAAAATGGTATATCATACACTACAGTTGAGGAACAATGGGAAAGTAATTCTGCTTTGAAAGTTGCTAAACTTGTAACCTCACTTTTGAGAAAATGGCCCTTGAATGTTTTGGTAAACCTACTGGAGAGCTCTTCTTTGTCTACACCTCTTCAGATTCATTCACACCCTCTTAAGCCTTAGCTCCACCCATCTCTTTAAGGATTCACATGTGAGGCCATGTACTAAACAACAAAAGATTTCAAGACTGAAGGCTGGTTTATGGTATGGGTGTGTTTGTAAATTCAATCTGGAGTGCCAGAGTGCGCTCAGCGTGCGCTCAGGGCATTTGTAAACTCAGAGCGTTTCTCTCTCGGAGCGTTCAGAGCGCACACTGGACGCTCTAGTCGAGGAGTAGGGTTGATCCGAGCATTCTGACTATCAACAGAAGTCAAGCACCCAAGCTAACTGGCTAACGTTGGCTAGCTTGCTAGCTACTTCCAGACACAAATGAGAGAACAGCTCACTCTGACCATTTTACTGGACCTAGCAGAGCTGGTTAGGCTATTTTTATGCTATCCAGAGCATTGGTGACTGTAACTGTGCTGCTAGCAACAATTTAATTACGATTTATTTTCAACGTTTACTGACACCGGCCATATTCAACGGGTGTTGAGCATTCGTAAATTCGTAAGTTATTCTGCGCTCTGGCACACTCAGACGAGAGTGCTCTGAAATCGGAGTAGATCGCCAGAGCGAATTTACCAGCTACGTCTATCGACAGTTGTCGCAGTGGAATCATGAACATTCTATTGAAATGATACTTGCATAATGGAGTCTTTTGTTTAGACATGTAGCTAGCTGGCTAAACAATGAACCATAATCCCAACTCATAACGTTACTACCCTGCATGAATCTGCAGGTAACTAACCAACCAGGTTCAATGTTAGCTAGCTAGCTAACATTAGACTATAAATAGCAAATTAGAAACGTTTAATATCTGAAAATGTAGCTAGCTAGACTGTCTTACCCGTAAACATGGATGGACGCTTCTCCCTCTGTCACGGATGCCATGGTTGCCCTTAGTTTGAAGATGTAATCCGGAGAAAGGTGTTTTATACAACAGCCTTCTGTGTGTTCTTTTCGACTCCCTCTGCATATTTGCAATCAAACGCCAGACTTTTCTCCATCATCTTAGCTATCACATTCTAATTCCACCGGGCATTCCACTGATTTCAAAACTCGGTCCTCCAGAAAGTAGAGAACAACATTTTTGCGGTTCTACTATGTGATATCTTTCAAAAAAGCTGCGTTAGAAAGGATTACCTACACATACTGACCAGCTCATGTTATAGACAGATCATGGCTAGCAGGAAGGTTCCTGTCTTTTTCCGTGGCTAAACCAACTACGCTCGTAATTTAACAATTTTATTCGTATTTACAGATGGCATACAAGTTTGTTATTAAGACAAATGAAAGTTCACATGTTCCAGAAGGTATTTCTGCAAGAAAACGCATTTTGATTTAAAAATTGGTTTACGTTCAAATGGCTCGCCTGTGAAGTAGTGACCTCCTGAAAAGAGAATTACCTTTTGATCAATCAAGGTAGACATATCTATGATCCCTCTCAGTATCAATATACAGTGAGGGAAAAAAATATTTGATCCCCTGCTGATTTTGTACGCCGAGGGAGATTGACAGTTATTTTGTGTTTCTTCCATTTGCGAATAATCGCACCAACTGTTGTCACCTTCTCACCAAGCTGCTTGGCGATGGTCTTGTAGCTCATTCCAGCCTTGTGTAGGTCTACAATATTGTCCCTGACATCCTTGGAGAGCTCTTTGGTCTTGGCCATGGTAGAGAGTTTGGAATCTGATTGATTGATTGCTTCTGTGGACAGGTGTCTTTTATACAGGTAACAAACTGAGATTAGGAGCACTCCCTTTAAGAGTGTGCTCCTAATCTCAGCTCGTTACCTGTATAAAAGACACCTGGGAGCCAGAAATCTTTCTGATTGAGAGGGGGTCAAATACTTATATACCTCATTAAAATGCAAATCAATTTATGACATTTTTTACATGTGTTTTTCTGGATTTTTTTGTTGTTATTCTGTCTCTCACTGTTCAAATAAACCTACCATTAAAATTATAGACTGATCATTTCTTTGTCAGTGGGCAAACGTACAACATCAGCAGGGGATCAAATACTTTTTTCTCTCACTGTATACATTTAAAGTAAATAAACAATCGGCCAGATTGTGTCTGTGTTTTGCATGTGTGTTTGTGTCTCTCGATGCACATGTTTGTATGTACCTATTTGAGTACAAACAAATTAAACAGATTCTTCACAAACTAATAAAGTCAACATGTGGTTGTGATGGCTGGAGTGTGACCCTGCTCCACAGGGGCAGTTAGCGCTGCGCGGCACACAGGGGTTTCCATGCGGCCCTGTGAGGTAACAGGGTTCTGTGGTTGGCTCGGTGCACAGAGGCCTGCTCTGTACTAGCCTGCGGGGCCCTGGGCTCCATGCGTCAGACCTGGCCTTGGAGAGAAGGGCTACATTATGGGGCCTTGGCCCCCGCCACTCGCCTGTAGTTCACAGCTTTTTAAACCAGTTGAAAATGTTGTGGTGGGTCTGTGGAGTTTTTTCTCCCCTCCTAAATTTCACTTTCTAATCATGCCTCTGGGTTCTTGGCTCGGTATGCTGAGGGAACTCAGCACCCAATCATGTCAAGTAACACGTCCATGCTATCAGCCACTCTATCAAATTCTATTTGCCATCCAAAAGCCTCAATAAATGAATTCACACTCGGGCCTTGGCTCATTTAAATAGTCGTCTGAATGTACCTATTCAAATACTATTCAAATACCTGCTCTGATACATGATACTGATGGGATTAACATGGAATCATTACAGCCTGTATCTAAAGACATACCAAACATATGACCAGTGAAGGCATCTCAGACATCAAGCAACATCTCTAATGTCCTGTTCAAGCTCAGTAGGGATCACATACTGTATGTACATGCTAGCAGCAAGCCAAGAATTAGATGTCTCCTGGGGAAACATCTACAATATAACTGTCCTTGGGAGTCTCTTACTGTTATTTACTACCATGGATGATATACAGGCAGGACAAGGTGAACAAGGGGCAATGTAAGACCTGAGCCAGGCTCTACCAGAATATAATTTCCCACAGAGCCTCTAAGAAGATATTTTCCAGGACTCCATCCCAGTCCTCTCCTTGTCACCATTGTAAATAAAGCCATCTGGGCTGTAGAATAACCTTTGGCTCACTATCTTTTCCATATCAAGCCCTGGTTAAAGTACATCATCATTCAGACAGTACAAAAGGACTTTAACAACCTTGCGACTGCAATTGAAGGTTCTCAACCAGTTCTTCTTCAAATAGGCGAGGAGAAAGGCCTGAGGAATATACGCACGTTTGCCACATATTATCTCCTTAATACCTTGCTTAATCCTCACCCTCTTCTTGATAAGAGGGAGCTAATTGCTAGTCCCTGTTGAATGGATTGTAGCTGTTTCCCTTAGCCTTGTTTGTAGAAGACCAAACTATAATCTACTACCTTTAACAGATGCTGCTTTTTGTTTCAAATGTTTATGGAAATACCCGGCAACAGTCTTGTTCAATGAAACACATACACACACGCTCCTAGCGACCGTCAGATCGGTCGCCAGAGCACCGGTCTATCCATGGACTTTACTCCTGAAGATAAAATATTATACACAAAGAAACGTTGTCTGTTTTTTCAGAAGATCTGGTACCATGCCTGCCCTGTTGGTGTTGGTGGCCAGTGGGTGGGTGTGAGGTTCAGGTGGGTTCAAGCCAGAGGAGTCAAGATGGGTCACAATGGGTGTGAGGTACAGGTATCTCCTTACCAGGGGTAGTGAGTATTAGTCACAGTGGGGTGTGAGTTTCAGGTAGGTCCGTACTAGGGGGTCAGGATGGGTCACAGTGGTTGTGAGGTTCAGGTGGGTCCTAACCAGGAGGAGTCAAGATGGGTCACAGTGGGTGTGAAGTTCAGGTGGGTCCTAACCAGGGGGAATTAGGATGGGTCACAGTGGGTGTGAGGTTCAGGTAAGTCCGTACCAGGCGGTCAGGATGTGTCACAGTGGGTGTGAGGTTAAGGTGGGGCCAGGCCAGAGGAGTCAACATGGGTCACAGTGGGTGTGAGAGTCAGGTGGGGCCGAGCCAGAAGAGCCATAGGAGTCCGGATGGGTCCCAGTGGGCACTGAGAGACACCCAGAACCAGCCAGCGGGTCAGTGGGTCCAGCTGTGTTGGTCTGTCATCTCAATCTGGGTCTGGTTCATCTACCCCCGGCCATGTAGAGGGCCCAGAGAGGACAGAGCTAGAGGGATTAACCCAGGTGGGGGTTCTCTGTGAGTCTATTGACTGGGAACAGTGTTCAGGGGTCAGGGTCGGGTTTTACTGTACATTTGATCTCCTGATTGACGTCCCATTGTGCTGAAATAACTGACATAAAGCATAAAGTAACATTATTTCCACCACTATTATTGTCACATTATTATCATAACCATTATCATATTCATCATCATCATCATTAAAAAAAAATGTTTTATGCAATTTCTCGAAAGATGATTTCTTTGATAATTTCGCCTGGTCGCAGTAAACCTCTGCACCATACTGTCTACCGTGGTACTGTCAGCAGAGATCACCAGGAGAGAAACCCAGCAAATATGACCCAGTTGGCCCCATGTGGGTATTTGGTGGGCAAGGTTGGCAGGGGCTAGCCCACACAAAGCCCACATCATCCCAACACAGGCTAGCCAACAACAAGCCCACACCAGCCCAACTAGGGCTAGCCCTGCATGGGCTTTCCCACAACAAGCTCACACCAGCCAAACACAGGCAAGCCTACACCAGTCCAACATGGGCCAGCACACACCAAGCCCAGTTACTTCATAATAGCAGCGATAGGGCTTATTATAATATTTTGGGGCGTGGTTTGTAAATAACCCAATTCATGTTGTTAAGTTAAAAAATAATACAAGATAAAAAAAATAGCTAACACCATTCAAACCAATGAGGGTTCAGAACTTTAAAGCCAATTATCTTGGAATCATATTTTTTTCAGATAGAACCTTATAGTTCTAAGTTCACAAGTTACTTTTGTGCAACTGTTACTGAGAGTGTCGTTCCAGTTTAATTGTTCTGTTTTGTGAGGTCAACCAAAACTGTATGGTGCCGATGATGAAATCTGTAAAAAGACATGTGAATGTAACATTTGAGAAACATTTTATATTTATAGTACTTTCAGAAAGCATACAAAACCTTGAACTTTCCCACATTTTGTTGTGTTACAGCCTGAATTCAAAATTGATTAAATTGTGATGGTGTGTCACGGATCTACACACAATACCCCATAATGTCAAAGTGGAATCATGTTTTTAGAAATGTTATTCATAAATTCATAAAAAATGTAAAGCTAAAATGTCTTGAGTCAACTCTTTTCTTATGGCAAGCCAAAATAAGTTCAGGGGTAGAAATGTGCTTAACAAGTCACATAATAAGTTGCAAGGACTCACTCTGTGTACAATAATAGTATTTAACATGATTTGTAAATGACTACTCCATCTCTGTACCCATGTAAGGTCCCTCAGTCGAACAGTGAATTTCAAGCACAGATTCAACAACAAAGACAAGGGAGGTTTTCCAATGGTTTGCGAAGAAGGGCACGAATTGGTGGAAAAAAAAGGCAGACATTGAATATCTGTTTGAGTATGGTGCAGTTATTAATTACACTTTGGATGGTGTATCAATACACCCAGTCACTACAAAGATACAGGCTTCCTTCCTAACTCAGTTGCTGGAGAGGGAGGAAACTGCTCAGGGATTTCACCATGAGGCCAATGGAGACTTTAAAACAGTTACAGAGTTGAATGGCTGTAATAGGAGAAAACGGAGGATGGATCAACAACATTGTTGTTACTCCACAAAAAGTGTGAAAGAAGGAAGCCTGTACAGAATACAAATATTTCAAAAACATGCATCATGTTTGCAATAAGGCACTAAAGTAATACTGCAAAAAATGTGGCAAAGAAATTAACATTTTGTCCTGAATACAAAGCGTTATGTTTGGGACAAATCCAACACAACACATCACTGAGTACCACTCTTCATATTTTAAAGCATGGTGGTAGCTGCATCATGTTATGGGTATGCTTGTCATCGGCAAGGACTAGGGAATTTTTTAAAGATAAAAATACATGGAATAGAGCTAAGCACAGGCAAAATCCTAGAGGAAAACCTGGTTCAGCCTGCTTTCCACCAGACACTGGGAGACAAATTCCCCTTTCAACAGAACAATTACCTAAATATACACTGGAGCTGCTAATCAAGATGACATTGAATGTTCCTGAGGGGCCTAGATACAGTTTTGATTTAAATCAGCTTGCATATCTTTGGCAAGTCTTGAAAATGGCTGTCTAGCAATGATCAACTTCCAACTTGACAGAGCTTGAAGAGTTTTTAAAAGAATAATGGGCAAATATTGTACAATCCAGGAGTGCAAAGCTCTTAGAGACTACCCAGAAACACTCACAGCTTTAATTGCTGCCAAAGGTAATTCTAAGGCGTTGACTCAGGGGGTTGAATACTTATCTAATAAGGATATATTAGTGTTATATTTTCCATACATTTTCACTTTGACATTACAGAGTATTTTTTGTAGATCATTGACAAAAAAATGACAATCAAATCCATTTTATTCCAACTTTGTAACAACAAAATGTGAAAAAGGTCAAGGGGTGTGAATACTTTCTGAAGGCACGGTATATGATAATAATAACTTTGTTGTCTTTCTGATACAAAGTAATGGGCAGCTGTTCCAAAATGGTGGGCTTATTTCAGGTGCAGTGAGGGCTGCCCTTGGAACCACCTGCCTTGGGGCGAATGTGGAAGCAATGAGCAAAGGCATATCGGACCAATATGGGAAGCCAATGTGGGTTCAATGCTGCATTGGGCCCACATCGTGCCAATATGGACATGTTTGCTGGGGAAAAAACTGCTAATTTTAGGCGAAGTGAGGGCTGCCCTCACCAGATATGGGCTGCAAATGCCTTGTGGGCCAATGTGGAGCCGATGAGTAAAGGCGCGTCTTCCCAATGTGGGCAGCCTATGTGGGGCAAATATTTCAGCCCCGCATTGGGCCCACATTGTGCCAATTAGGACATGTTTGCTGGAAAGAGCTCCAGGCTGTTTAGAGTTGGGGTGCCAGTGAGGCTGAACACAAAACTCATACTTCACCAAACGGAGATGTCATCAGGGTTCACCGCTCAGAACCCCCATCTCTTGGAAGCGGGGTGCCGAAGCGAGACCTCACCTTGTTCCAGTTCTGAATGGACTGGGGGGAATGGGGGGTAGGAAGTGGGTAGTAGAGTTGAAGGCCTTGGCAGCTGTGTGAGTCCACACGTCTTGACGGATGATGTCTCTGCACAGACGGATGGATCCTAAAGCTGCCCTTAGGCTCGTCTGTGACATTTGATGCAGGTGCGCGGGCCCAGAGGTGGAAAACTTCAATTGACTCTGCAAATAAAGAGGCCTCTTAAAAATCACACACTACAGAGACAGAGGGAGAGCCCAAAGCATTTTCCTCATAATTTCAAACCAAACTTGTAGCCCTTGATAGTATTGCTACAAGCCAAACATTTTCACATTCCCAAGGAGTCAATATGAAATAGCATATAGCTTATCTTAATTCTTTTAATCTGCCAAAGAGGCGGTTGTTGTGGAGCTCAAATGCTGTTCAGACAGAGGGGAAGTTTGGTGTTCTACATCTGCATTGGTTGCTGTTTGGGGTTTTAGGCTGGGTTTCTGTATAGCACTTTGTGACATCTGCTGATGTAAAAAGGGCTTTATATATACTATTTGATTGATTGATTATGCCACTTTGCTTCTCTACCTGAATATAACCCTGTGTGTGAAGGAGGCATTTGTGTTTCCATGTGTATGTTCTACGTGTCCCCACGCTCCAACGTATGTGAAGAAACTCGCTCCAGAAAAACAGCCACCACTCTTAATGCAACAGCAGGTTTTTCTTTTTTTGTCCCTCTTTCCAAATCTAGTTGCAGCGTAGCTTTTAAGTCCTTGCCATCATCTTGATAAACATACATAAACAGTGCACACAAGACAAAGGACAACAGCCATGTTGCAATTTACTATGACAGCGGAACAATACAACTTCACTTCCATCTCGGACAAACTCCCTGCCCTTCCCTTGTTAGGAGTACCAGACAAAGCCTGCAAGCGAGTGCCAGGTACCTACAGTACCTGCCTCCTAAAGTGATGGACCACACATCTCTTTTCCACTCGCCCTCTTCTCTGATTGTAAACTGAACTCTGAAAAAGAGGATAACTGAAAATGTTTTGCTCTCACTTTCCCTTTTTCTCTCTAGTCATATAACAGTTCAGTTACACTCATGAGATGTTGTTTGGGGAGACAATGTTTCTGATTAATGCCCCAGGGTTTATTTAAATAAATATTTGGGGTGTCCTCCCAGTTACTTCTCCCAGGTGGGGTCTAGGAGTTTCTGCAAAAGCAGAAAGTAAATGTCTCTGTGTCCAGTGTAAGCTGACCAATAATTATTCAGGGTTGTATTGACCTTTTCACTTATTTTGAAATTAATAACTTGAAAAGTTGGGTAACAGTCTTCCACATGTAACATGCTGCATAGAAGTCCCATTTCTTGGAATAATTGCATGGGTACAGGACCAATAGTTATTGATTTGAAACAAATACCTTATTCGCAGTTATCATGTACAGCTAGACTAAATGGTTACAAGATAGCAGCATGGACTAAGGGCAATTTCATGTACAATCTTACCTAAATATGCACATGATGAAAACATAAGCCTGCAATTTCCTCTATTGTGCTTTCATAATCATTAAGAGGTGACTGGTGCATCCTTTTCACTGGTATGTAAATGCAGACGTTATTGAAATGCTTGTGTTCCTAGCTCCAACAGTGCAGTAGTATCTAACAATTCACAACAATACACACATCTAAAAGTAAAATAATGTAATTAAGAAATATATAAATATTAGAATGAGCAATGTTAGAGTTGCATTGACTAAAATACAGTAGAATAGCATACAGTATATACAGTTGAAGTCGGAAGTTTACATACACCTTAGCCAAAAACATTTAAACTCAGTTTTTCACAATTCCTGACATTTAATCCTAGTAAAAATTCCCTGTCTTAGGTCAGTTAGAATCACCACTTTATTTTAAGAAAGTGAAATGTCAGAATAATAGTAGAGAGAATGATTTATTTCAGCTTTTATTTCTTTCATCACATTCCCAGTGGGTCAGAAGTTTACATTAACTCAATTAGTATTTGGTAGCATTGCCTTTAAATTGTTTAACTTGGGTCAAACGTTTCGGGTAGCCTTCCAGAAGCTTCTCACAATAAGTTGGGTGAATTCTGTCCCATTCCTCCTGACAGAGCTGGTGTATCTGAGTCAGGTTTGTAGGCCTCCTTGCTCACACACACTTTTTCAGTTCTGCCCACAAATCTTCTATAGGATTGAGGTCAGGGCTTTGTAATGGCCACTCCAATACCTTGACTTTGTTGTCCTTAAGCCATTTTGCCACAACTGTGGAAGTATGCTTGGGGTCATTGTCCATTTGGAAGACCGATTTGCGACCAAGCTTTAACTTCCTGACTGATGTCTTGAGATGTTGCTTCAATATATCCACATAATTTTCCTTCCTCATGATGCCATCAATTTTTTGAAGTGCACCAGTCCCTCCTGCAGCAAAGCACCCCCACAGCATGATGCTGCCACCCCCGTGCTTCACAGTTGGGATGGTGTTCTTCGGCTTGCAAGCGGCCCCCTTTTTCCTCCAAACATAACGATGGTCATTATGGCCAAACAGTTCTATTTTTGTTTCATCAGACCAGAGGATATTTCTCCAAAAAGTACCATCTTTGTCTCCATGTGCAGTTGCAAACCGTAGTCTGGCTTTTTTATGGCGGTTTTGGAGCAGTGGCTTTTTCCTTGCTGAGCGGCCTTTCAGGTAATGTCGATATAGGACTCGTTTTACTGTGGATATAGATAATTTTGTATCTGTTTTCCATCTTCACAAGTTCTTTTGCTGTTGTTCTGGGATTGATTTGCACTTTTCGCAGTAAAGTACGTTCATCTCTAAGAGACAGAACGCGTTTCCTTCCTGAGCGGTATGACGGCTGCTTGGTCCCATTCTGTTTATACTTGAGTACTATTGTTTGTGCAGATGAATGTGGTACCTTCAGGCGTTTGGAAATTGCTCCCAAGGATGAACCATACTTGGCTGATTTCTTTTGATTTTCCCTTGATGTCAAGCAAAGAGGCACTGAGTTTGAAGGTAGGCCTTGAAATACATCCACAAGTACAACTCCAATTGACTCAAATTATGTCAATTAGCCTATCAGAAGCTTCTAAAGCCATGACATCATTTTCTGGAATTTTCCAAGCTGTTTAAAGGCACAGTCAACTTAGCTTATGTAAACTTCTGACCTACTGGAATTGTGATACAGTGAATTATAAGTGAAATAATCTGTCTGTAAACAATTATTGGAAAAATTACTTGTGTCATGCACAAAGTAGATGTCCTAACCGACTTGCCAAAATTATAGTTTCTTAACAAAAAATGTGTGGAGTGGTTGAAAAACAAGTTTTAATGACTCCAACCTAAGTGTATGTAAACTTCCGACTTCAACTGTACATATGAAATGAGTAAAGCAGGATGTAAACATTATTAAAGTGACTAGTGTTCCATTATTAAAGTGACCAGTGATTCCATGTCTAGGTATATGGGGCAGCAGCCTCTGAGGTGCAGGGTTGAGTAACCGGGTGGTAGCCGGCTAGTGATTGCTATTTAACAGTCTGATGGCCTTGAGCTATTTTTCAGTCTCTCGGTCCCAGCTTTGATGCACCTGTACTGACCTCACCTTCTGGATGGTAACGGGGTGAACAGGCCGTGGCTTGGGTGGTTGATGTCCTTGATGATCTTTTTGGCCTTCCTGTGACATCGGGTGCTGTAGATGTCCTGGAGGGCAGGCATGTCTGAGCCGTTGAATTGTGACTCCACTTTGTCTCTGTACTGATGTTTTGCCTGTTTGATTGCCTTACGGAGGGAATAACTACACTGTTTGTATTTGATCATATTCCCAGTCACCTTGACATGGTTAAATGCGATGATTCGTGCTTTCAGTTTTGCATGAATGCTGCCATCTATCCATGGTTTCTGGTTTGGGTAGGTTTTAATAGTCACAGTGGGAACAACATCCCTTATATACTTCCTGATGAACTCTGTCACCGCGTCCATGTATACGTCAATGTTATTCTCAGAGGCTACCCGGAACTTATTCCCGTCTGCGTGATCAAAACAATCTTGAAGAATGGATTCCGATTGGTCAAACCAGCGTTGAATAGGCCTTAGCACGGGTACTTCCTGTTTGAGTTTCTGCCTATAGGAAGGAGGAGCAAAATGGAGTCGTGATCTGATTTGCCAAAGGGAGGCCGGGGGAGGGCCTTGTAGGCATCCCGGAAGGGGGAGTAGCAATGGTACAGCATTTTTTTTGGTACAATTATCAATGTGTTGATAGAACTTCGGTAGCGTTTTCCTCAAATTTGCTTTGTTAAAATCCCCAGCTACAATAAATACGGCCTCAAGATATGTGGTTTCCACTTTGCACAAAGTCCAGTGTAGTTCCTTGAAGGCCGTCGTGGTCGGCTTGAGGGGGAATATACACGGCTGTGACTATAACCAAAGAGAATTCTCCTGGGAGGTAATACTGTCGGCATTTGATTGTGAGGTATTTTAGGTTGTGTGAACAAAAGGACTTGAGTTTCTGTAAATAAATAGTTAATCATGAAACATACACCACCGCCTTTCTATTTCCCAGAGAGTTCTTTATTCCTGTCTGCGCAGTGTACTGAGAAGCCAGCTGGCTGTATGGAAGGGGACGATGATTCCATGAAACAGAGTATGTTACAGTCCCTGATGTCTCTCTGGAAGGAGATCCTCGCCCTGATCTCGTCTACTTTATTGTCCAGAGACTGAACATTAGCGAGTAATATACTCGGAAGCGGTGGATGATGTGCACGCCTCCTGAGTCGGACTAAAAGTCCACTCCGAATACCTCTTCTTGGAGCAGCCTCTGGGATAAGTTCAATTGCCCTGGGGGATACGAACAAAGGATCCTGGTGAGTTACCGCCGCGCTGATATCCAAAAGTTGTTTCCAGCTGTATGTAATAACACAACAAACATTCTGGGCTAATAATGTAAAAAATGTAAGAAATAACGCACAAATAAACAAAATACTGCAAATTTGCTTAGGAGCTAGAAGCAGAGCTGCCATGTCTGTCGGTGCCATCTTTCTACTGATGTCATTGTGGTTATTTAACCTCTACGGGATCGGTGTCCCGTATACGGGACGGTTGAGCTAACATGCGCTAATGTGATTAGCATAATGTTGTAAGTAACAGCAAACTTTCCAGGACATAGACATGTCTTATATGGGCAGAAAGCTTAATTCTTGTTAATCTAACTGCACTGTCCAATTTACAGTAGCTACTACAGTGAAAAAATACCATGTTTGAGGAGAGCGCACAACAACAGAAAACTTATCACCACAACTGGTTTGATACATTCACCTCTGAAGGTAGATAATGTACTTACATTCAGTAATCTTGCTCTGATTTGTCATCCTAATGGTCCCAGAGATAAAATGTAGCATAGTTTGTTTGATAAAATCAATTTTTATATTCTAATGTAGGAATTGGGTTCTACAGTTTGAACCCCTGCAGTCTCTGGCTCCACACCCACCCCGCTCTGCCATCTAGATGTGTGAAAGTTAGCGTATAAGCTAATGATCCGTCATGTATGACATTCCTTGGATTGTGTAAACTTACATTTTGTATTACCATATCATTTTAGTATGTTCTCTGTAGTTATGTACTTGAAAATGTATAAATTGACCAATTCGGCACATTTGGGCAGACTTGATACAAAATAGTCCAGTATTGCAATGCTTCACTGGATCAATCTGAAACTTTGCACACACACTGTTGCCATCTATTGGCCAAAATCTAAATTGTGCCTAAACTGCAATATCATATTTTGGCCCTTCTCTTGCATTTCAAAGATGATGTAACCATTTTTTAAAATAGAAAACACATGTTTTTTGTGTTTGTATTATCTTTTACCAGATCTAATGTGTTATATTCTCCTACATTAGTTTCACATTTCCACAAACTTCAAAGTGTTTCCTTTCAAATGGTATCAAGAATATGCATATCCTTGCTTTAGGTCCTGAGCTACAGGCAGTTAGATTCATATCCTCACATGGCCTCTCCTATCATTGCTACGCTGACGATACACAACTAATCTTCTCCTTTCCCCCTTCTGATAACCAGGTGGCGAATCGCATCTCTGCATGTCTGGCAGACATATCAGTATGGATGACGGATCACCACCACAAGCTGAACCCTGGCAAGACGGAGCTGCTCTCCCTCCCGGGGAAGGACTGCCCGTTCCATGATCTCGCCATCACGGTTGACAACTCCGCTGTGTCCTCCTCCCAGAGTGCGAAGAGCCTAGGCGTGACCCTGGACAACACCCTGTCGTTCTCCGCCAACATCAAGGCGGTGACCCGCTCCTGCAGGTTCATGCTCTACAACATTCGGAGAGTACGACCCTGCCTTACACAGGAAGCGGCACAGGTCCTAATCCAGGCACTTGTCATCTCCCGTATGGACTACTGCAACTCGCTGTTGGCTGGCCTCCCTGCCTGTGCCATTAAACCCCTACAACTCATCCAGAATGCCGCAGCCCGTCTGGTGTTCAACCTTCCCAAGTTCTCTCACGTCACCCCCCTCCTCCGCACACTCCACTGGCTTCCAGTTGAAGCTCGCATCCGCTACAAGACCATGGTGCTTGCCTATGGAGCAGTGAGGGGAACGGCACCTCTGTACCTTCGGGCTCTGATCAGTCCCTACACCCAAACGAGGGCATTGCGTTCATCCACCTCTGGCCTGCTGGCTCCCCCTTCCTCTGCGGAAGCATAGTTCCCGCTCAGCCCAGTCAAAACTGTTCGCTGCTCTGGCACCCCAATGGTGGAACAAGCTCCCTCACGACGCCAGGACAGCGGAGTCACTCACCACCTTCCGGAGACATTTTAAACCCCGCCTCTTTAAGGAATACCTGGGATAGGATAAAGTAATCCTTCTACCCCCCCAAAAAAGATTGTAAAGTGGTTATCCCACTGGCTATAGGGTGAACGCACCAATTGGTGAGTCGCTCTGGATAAGAGCGTCTGCTAAATGACGTAAATGTGCCCTTGAGCAAGGCACTTAACCCTAATTGCTCCTGTAAGTCGCTCTGGATAAGAGCGTCTGCTAAATGACTAAAATGTAAATGTAAAAATGTAAATTTGGGTATGTCATTTTAGGCAAAAATGGAAAAAAAGGGTCCGATCCTTAAGAGGTTAAGCAATAAGGCATGAGAAACCGGGGATGATCGTGAGGATAGCACATGACTAAGGGTTGTTCTTAGGCCCATAGGAGCGTGTTATTCACGATAATCCACGGGTTCAAGTGCCTTATTGCTTTCATAAAATGTTTGTCAAAATGGTGAAGAAATAAAAAATAAGACATGTTTTCAATTAAAAACCTTATTTTAATGAGTAAATGTGTTTTATTTAATCCTTCCACCAGATTATATAATCCGGTCAAAAGCCAGTCGTTAGTTCTGAGATTCTGCAGCTGCTATTCAAGCGGGCTGGTCATCCGCTCAATTGGCATGGTTGCTAGCCAAGCGGACTGGTCGTCCATTCTACGCAAAAAAGGTTGTTATGAGACTGGCTACTTCTCCTTTGCTAGCTAGCCAACTAAAGCTAACACACAAGCACATCAAGCAGCTAAAATGACAGCAAACTAAATGTATGTGTATTTTCATTGGTTTAACCTTTGTCTCGTTTCAGTTTTCTTTGGCTATATCCATTATAATTATCCTAATAAATTAATTTGCCTGGCTCAGAGAAGCTGTCAGTGTTGTCCGGACATGGTGAAGATCAAACAAAACAAAAAAACACAACATTGGTGCACAGGTCGGAGAGTCAGGCAGCAAGGTTTAAACAAATCCCTACTGTTGCAAATCAAATGCTAGAAGCGTGGGGAAATAATGTGTAGACTTTTTTTCCAGAGGGAAATTAAGTTTATGAATTGCCTGGCTGGGCTGAGACAGTGCATGTGCATTGATAATTCAAATGGAACTTTTAACAGGCATTACCCAGGGACTGTCGCGAATAACTCCCTGCTATCAACAAATCAGCATCCAGGATTGAAAACAACTTGTTTTATAAGTGACAATAAAAGCATTCTCTTTTGGATTCATCCTCTATTTGGGAGCTACTATAATAGTCTCCAGATCACAGATGTTATTGAATAGTCTGGTCTGTTCCACTGTTGAGGCAAAAACACCCAATTACTCATGAGAGTGGAGATTGCTGCTAGTCAAACTCGGGGAGTCAAATGATACTGTAGCCAGCGCAGAAATATTCCACAATTAAAAATGGATTAGCATAGCAGTAGTAACCTACCCCCCCAGAAAAAAACAGGGGAAAGAAACATATATTTATATATACAGTGGGGGAAAAAAAGTATTTAGTCAGCCACCAATTGTGCAAGTTCTCCCACTTAAAAAGATGAGAGAGGCCTGTCATTTTCATCATATGTACACGTCAACTATGACAGACAAATTGAGAAAAAAATTCCAGAAAATCACATTGTAGGATTTTTAATGAATTTATTTGCAAATTATGGTGGAAAATAAGTATTTGGTCACCTACAAACAAGCAAGATTTCTGGCTCTCACAGACCTGTAACTTCTTCTTTAAGAGGCTCCTCTGTCCTCCACTCGTTACCTGTATTAATGGCACCTGTTTGAACTTGTTATCATTATAAAAGACACCTGTCCACAACCTCAAACAGTCACACTCCAAACTCCACTATGGTCAAGACCAAAGAGCTGTCAAAGGACACCAGACACAAAATTGTAGACCTGCACCAGGCTGGGAAGACTGAATCTGCAATAGGTAAGCAGCTTGGTTTGAAGAAATCAACTGTGGGAGCAATTAATAGGAAATGGAAGACATACAAGACCACTGATAATCTCCCTCGATCTGGGGCTCCACGCAAGATCTCACCCCGTGGGGTCAAAATGATCACAAGAATGGTGAGCAAAAATCCCAGAACCACACGGGGGGACCTAGTGAATGACCTGCAGAGAGCTGGGACCAAAGTAACAAAGCCTAACATCAGTAACACACTACTCCGCCAGGGACTCAAATCCTGCATTGCCAGACGTGTCCCCCTGCTTAAGCCAGTACATGTCCAGGCCCGTCTGAAGTTTGCTAGAGTGCATTTGGATGATCCAGAAGAGGATTGGGAGAATGTCATATGGTCAGATGAAACCAAAATATAACTTTTTGGTAAAAACTCAACTCATCGTGTTTGGAGGACAAAGAATGCTGAGTTGCCTCCAAAGAACACCATACCTACTGTGAAGCATGGGGGTGGAAACTTCATGCTTTGGGGCTGTTTTTTCTGCAAAGGGACCAGGACGACTGATCCGTGTAAAGGAAAGAATGAATGGGGCCATGTATCGTGAGATTTTGAGTGAAAACCTCCTTCCATCAGCAAGGGCATTGAAGATTAAACGTGGCTGGGTCTTTTAGCATGACAATGATCCCAAACACACCCCCCGGGCAACGAAGGAGTGGCTTCGTAAGAAGCATTTCAAGGTCCTGGAGTGGCCTAGCCAGTCTCCAGATCTCAACCCCATAGAAAATCTTTGGAGGGAGTTGAAAGTCCGTGTTGCCCAGCGACAGCCCCAAAACATCACTGCTCTAGAGGAGATCTGCATGGAGGAATGGGCCAAAATACCAGCAACAGTGTGTGAAAACCTTGTGAAGACTTACAGAAAACGTTTGACCTGTGTCATTGCCAACAAGGGGTATATAACAAAGTATTGAGAAACTTTTGTTATTGACCAAATACTTATTTTCCACCATAATTTGCAAATAAATTCATAAAAAATCCTACAATGTGATTTTCTGGATTTTTTTTCCTCATTTTGTCTGTCATAGTTGACATGTACCTATGATGAAAATTACAGGCCTCTCTCATCCTTTTAAGTGGGAGAACTTGCACAATTGGTGGCTGACTAAATACTTTTTTGCCCCACTGTATATATATATATATATATATATATATATATATATATATATATATATATTGTAAAGTGGTTGTCCCACTGGCTATCATAAGGTGAATGCACCAATTTGTAAGTCGCTTTGGATAAGAGCGTCTGCTAAATGATGAAAATGTAAATGTAAATGTAATTAATCAATCAATCAAATTGTGTTTATAAAGCCCCTTTTACGTCAGCAGATGTCACAAATTGCTATACAGAAACCCAGCCTAAAACCCCAAACAGCAAGCAATGCAGATGTAGAAGCACGGTGGCTAGGAAAAACTTCCTAGAAAGGCAGAAACCTAGGAAGAAACCTAGAGAGGAACCAGGCACTGAGGGGTGGCCAGTCTCCTTCTGGCTGTGCCGGGTGGAGATTATAACAGTACATGGCCATTAAGGCCAGATTTTTCTCCAAGATGTTCAATCGTTCATAGATGACCAGTAGAGTCAAATAATAGTCACAGTGGTTGTAGAGGTTACAACAGGTCAGTACATCAGGAGTAAATGTCACTTGGCTTTTCATAGCCGGGCATTTAGAGGTTGAAATAGCAGGTACGGTAGAGAGAGAGAGAGTTGAAAACAGTAGGTCTGGGACAAGGTAACACGTTTGGTGAACAGGTCAGGGTTCCATAGCCGCAGGCAGAATAGTGGAAACTGGAGCAGTGCACAACCAGGTGGACTGGGGACAGCAAGGAGTCATCAGGCCAGGTAGTCCTGAGACTATTGCAGCATAGATACTGGAGGCTGAGACGGGGGGGGTCGGGAGACACTATGGCCCCGTCCGACAATACCCCCAGACAGGGCCAACCAGGCAGGATATAACCCCACCCACTTTGCCAAAGCACAGCTCCCACACCACCAGAGGGATATCAACAGACCACCAACCTACTACCCTGAGACAAGGCTGAGTATAGCCCACGAAGATCTCCTCCACTGCAGGAGCCCGAGGGAGCGACAAACCGGACAGGAAGATCCGTGATGCAGCCAGTGACTCAGCCCCTGTAATAGGGTCAGAGGCAGAGAATCCCAATGGAGAGACAGGAACCGGCCAGGCAGAGACAGCAAGGAAAGTTTGTCGCTCCAGTGCCTTTCCATTCACCTTCGCACCCCTGTGCCAGACTACACTCAATCATAGGACCTACTGAAGAGATTAGTCTTCAGTAAAGACTTAAAGGTCGAGACCGAGTCTGCGTCTCTCACATGGATAGGCAGACCATTCCATAAAAATGGAGCTCTATAGGAAAAAGCCCTGCCTCCAGCTGTTTGCTTAGAAATTCTAGGGACAATAAGGAGGCCTGCATCTGGTGACCGTAGCGTACGTGTAGGTATGTACAGCAGGACCAAATCGCAGCGATAGGTAGGAGCAAGCCCATGTAATGCTTTGTAGGTTAGCAGTAAAATTAAACTTCCTTTTTACAATCACTAAGTGTGGAATTCAGGCCGGACCACTGGTTTACAGGGCTGAATCGCCGTAGGTCCCACAACTCTCTTTGTACAGGGCGACTGGAGAGTTAGCCGTTCTATCCAAAAACCCTCCACAGTTCAGATGTCTGTCTCCCAGCCCATGGGAGGCTGCCAATGATGTCTCTCTTGTATGGGCGTTGACATTTTTATATCCACCTCTTGAAATGCAACCTCTCCAAGGTCAATTAATGTCTTTCAGAAAGTGATGCTGAGCTGAATTCTTGTTTTTCACCAACAGATACCTATAAAGATATATAACACACACATAAGTTATGTCAGACTTTTATGAAATGTTCGAGTGTGAGGCAGGCATAAACACATAAATATAATCTATACTTTACATCGCATGAATGGGGATCGTGCTTGGCTCAGTGTGCCTCATGAGGGATCCTCTACGAACCACATGTTTCAAACATATAATCCACACTTGTCAAATAAGAGATACTGGTCAGTCAACAATTCTATATTCACCCTGGCAACACTGTAGGAAGATAGACATTTTGTTCATATGGTAGATCAGTTAATCTTGAATAACGCAATAATTCAGATGAATGTGCGTGATAGATGTACAGTATGAAGGCAAATCACACTCCCTTACTAAATAAATAGAAACTGTTTAACCTTCAATAAAATCTAATGTGAAGATAATTTTGCGATCCCATGTGAAGGATCTCTCTCATATGCAGTGCAGGCACAAATTAGCATTGCAAAACAGTTTCACAGAAAGCCTTACAGGGGCAATCTGCAGTTTAAACAACCACAAAGTGGTCACTCCGCCACTGTTTTAGTAATAACCTGAGGGATGGGGCTGAAGAAATGTAAACTCTCAAATTCATTGACAGAACTCTGGATGCAAGGACTCACCATCTATGTGATCGAAATTATAGTATGCCATTGGTACGACAACTTTCTTCAAGAATCAATGGGTATATATAATTAATTTAAAAGTCCAGTAATAAATGTACCAATCCCAAATTAACCCTTTAAATTTACATTAGAGGTAGCTATCAGTACAGGTGGTGGACAACGTGATAAAGTATGGTATGGCTGATCATCTCAAGAGAGGTCCCACATAGGTAACAAGCCTCCACATGTCTGCACACAACACAGGCTCTGACTACCTTGTCAAAATACTATGGCAGTTGCTGGTGCATACATACAGTGGCTTGCGAAAGTATTCACCCCCTTGGCATTTTTCCTATTTTGTTGCCTTACAACCTGGAATTAAAATGGATTTTTAGGGGGTTTGTAGCATTTGATTTACACAACATGCCTACCACTTTGAAGATGCACATTTTTTTTTTGTGTGAAACAGAAAACTTCAGCATGCATAACTATTCACCCCCCCAAAGTCAATACTTTGTAGAGCCACCTTTTGCAGCAATTACAGCTGCAAGTATCTTGGGGTATGTCTCTATAAGCTTGGCACATCTAGCCACTGGGATTTTTGCCCAATCATCAAGGCAAAACTGCTCCAGCTACTTCAAGTTGGATGGGTTCCGCTGGTGTACAGCAATCTTTAAGTCATACCACAGATTCAATTGGATTGAGGTCTGGGCTTTGACTAGGCCATTCCAAGACATTTAAATGTTTCCACTTAAACCACTTAAACATCCTCACAGTATTATGCTGCCACCACCATGCTTTACTGTGGGGATGGTGTTCTCAGGGTGATGAGAGGTGTTGGGTTTGCATCAGACATAGAGATTTCCTTGATGGCCAAAAAGCTCAATTTTAGTCTCATCTGACCAGAGTACCTTCTTCCATATGTTTGGGGAGTCTCCCACATGCCTTTTGGTGAACACCAAACGTGTTTGCTTATTTTTTTTCTTTAAGCAATGGCTTTTTTCTGGCCACTCTTCTGTAAAGCCCAGCTCTGTGGAGTGTACGGCTTAAAGTGGTCCTATGGACAGATACTTCAATCTCCGCTGTGGAGCTTTGCAGCTCCTTTAGGGTTCTTTTTGGTCTCTTTGCTGCCTCTCTGATTAATGCCCTCCTTGCCTTGTCCATGAGTTTTTGTGGGCGGCCCTCTCCTGGCAGGTTTGTTGTGGTGCCATATTCTTTCCATTTTTTAATAATGGATTTAATGGTGCTCCGTGGGATGTTCAAAGTTTCTGATATTTTTTTATAACCAACCCTGATCTGTACTTCTCCACAACTTTGTCACTGACCTGTTTGGAGAGCTACTTGGTCTTCATGGTGCCGCTTGCTTGGTGGTGCCCCTTGCTTAGTGGTGTTGCGGACTCTGGGGCCTTTCAGAACAGGTGTATATATACTGAGATCATGTGACACTTAGATTGCACACAGGTGGACTTTATTTAACTAATTATGTGACTTCTGAAGGTAATTGGTTGCACCAGATCTTATTTAGGGGCTTCATAGCAAAGGGGGTGAATTCATATGCATGCCCCACTTTTCCGTTATTTATTTTGTATAATCTTTTTAAACAAGTAATTTTTTTCATTTCACTTCTCTAATTTGGTCTATTTTGTGTATGTCCATTACATGAAATCCAACTAAAAATCCATTTAAATTACAGGTTGTAATACAACAAAATAGGAAAAACGCGAAGGGGGATGAATACTTTTGCAAGGCACTGTATATCTAATTTATGGCTGAGATCAGGTCGGGTTGAGGTTATAAGATTGGATATAACCTTGAGTAATAAAAGTTAGTCTAAGGTATTAAAAGAGTTGACCCCAAAGCCCTGGGAAGAACTTTACTAGATGACTTCCCTTTTAAGAGGGAAACTTCAGAGACCGATGATAAGATGCAGACGCATTGTCAGTAATTCAACTGAACGTAAAAACCAATTCCGCAATCCTCTTCGATAAATCATGTGTGGGTGAGTGTGTGGTGTTGTATTTTTGGTAAAAATATATGTGTGTCTGTTTGTCTCTACAATATGTCCATAAACTAATGTGATTTGATAAACAATTATATTATGTGCGAGATTCACTGGTAAGAATTGTGAAGTAGTTGTATCCTACTACAATAAATAGCATTGTATTGGCCAGAGGTGGCAGAGAGCAAGGGTTTGTTGTCGGTGAAGAGGCAGGGCACTTTGATCTCTGAAATGCCATATATTTGCCTTTGTTGATGACAGAAGTCCTGGAAAATGATTTTCAATCAGAGTACCAGCATGGGAATCCCCTGACAGGCAGCTATAACTCTCTCTCTCTCTCTCTCTCTCTCTCTCTCTCTCTCTCTCTCTCTCTCTCTCTCTCTCTCTCTCTCTCTCTCTCTCTCTCTCTCTCTCTCTCTCTCTCTCTCTCTCTCTCTCTCTCTCTCTCTCTCTCTCTCTCTCTCTCTCTCTCTCTCTCTCTCTCTCTCTCTCTCTATGCACATACTCAAAAAGAATTACACATATACAAACGAACACCCACGCAATAACACAATCCCACACACCCATCTTAGGAATGATCCTTCATTTTATGCCGCAGAATGCCTCATGAAATCAGATTCCCCTCCTTTGAAGTCTTGAGCCCATAATACCTACATGTGAAAAGGTTGTTTTCCCTGTGCACTCAGAGCTGACAACAGATTCACCTCCATCACTGTTGCAAGAACTTCACTCCCACATATGACAACACCACAGCCTGTGGATGCATCCCAAATGACACACTATTCCCTACATAGTGCACTATTTTGACTAGAGCCCTATGGGTTGCCATTTGGGACACAAATCATGTTTACCTGACAGACGTCCACCCCACACATCCTGTTTGTGGCAGCATCCTCCGTTGTTCCTCTGTATCTACCTGAGCAGGCACACACTTTTATCACTCCCCACAATTTTCTTTCCATCCCTACAATTGTTATGAAGTAAACCGCGACTTGTATGTACCGATTTTGTTTTGTTACCATTGTCCTGCTACTTTGTTGCTCCTTTGTGTCTTTCTGAGGAGGCTAGAGAGGGGGAGGATGGAGGAAGAGGGGGAGGATGGAAAATATGCTGATACATGCCCAAGATAGAGAAGATGTATTAAAAAGAGGAAACAATTCACTGCTGTTGTTTGATCATCCCAAAGGATTCTCAAAGGAGTGCTGTAGTTGTGTCTTGTGTCCAAATGGTATGGGATGGGTTAAGTAGACTAGAGGGACATGGGGAGTGGAGAGCCTTGCTAACGACAAAGCCTACTCTTGATTGAGGAGAAGAGGGTACCTTGAGGGGACCAACACCCTGGCTGATGTCACCCTAAGGAAGTCCTTTGAAGAGGATGGGGGCACAGAGACATCCAGGCAGTACAATGTGGCGTTGTGCACTCACAGCATCTTCAGGAGATGACGCAATCCCCTCGGGGAAAGGGGCTCCACAATGCAGGATGGTTGTGAGCACCTTGTTTTGAAGATGCCCCCCATTCCCATCTGACATTGCTGGGTACATAGAATGAAGGTAAACAAATTACTTAATTGAGTTTACCTGATCTTAAATCTAGAATAATCTCAGGGTCACTGTTTCGGTAATCATGGGGTGATGGTTAATGGATAAGAAACTGTCAACTTTACACCTAAAGGTTGTGAGAAAAAAATATACATTGAATAATGTTCTGGTCATATTTAAACTGATGGCATAGACATTGTAGCCATGGGAAATGTAAGGATTCACATTGCTCAACAGTGTTACAACGGTCAGCAATAGGGTGAGACTGCCCTCCAGTGGAGAAAATTAGGCACATCAAATTCCTTTTTATAATCGGAGCTGGTATTCTATGCAGCTCTGTCTCTACCTCTCCCCTGTGGCAGAGTGAGCACAGCCTGTCCTCTCTGGGCAGCCAGGTTTGCCTGTGACGACCAGTCTCTATAGCCAGACTGTGCTCACTGAGTCTGTACCTAGTCATTGTTTTCCTCCGTTTTCTATCAGTCACAGTAGTCAGATAGTCTGCCACAACGTACTGTCTGTTTAGAGCCAAATAGCATTGACGTTTACTTTGTTTTTTTGTGGTGTCTTTCCAATAGGTGATATATTTTTCTTTTAGCTTTGTGCTGATTTGGTTGGGCCAGATTTTCTGAGTACTGTCCTGAGGCTCTGTGAGGTTGGTTTTGGTTAGTGAACTGAGCCTCAGAACCAGCTGGCTGAGGGGACTCTTCTCTTGTTTCATCTCTTGACATAGTAGAGCTGTGTGATGGAATGTTTTGGGGTCACTTGTTTTTAGATGGTTGTAAAATTTGATGGCTCTTTTTTCCATTTGAATAAGGAGGGGGTATTGGCCCAATTCTGCTCTACATGCATTTCTTTGAGTTTTCTTTGCACTTGCAATACAGTCTTGCAAAACTCTGCATGCAGTATTTCGATTGGATGTTTGTCCCATTTGGTAAATTCATTATTAGAGAGCGGACCCCGTACTTCGCTGCCATATAGAGCAATTGGTTCTATAACTGATTGGAAAATTCTGAGCCTGATTCTAATTGGAATTTCGATTTTAATATTCCTTTTAATGGCATAGAATGCTCTTCTTGCTTTGTCTCTCAGCTCATTCACAGCCATGTGAAAGCTACCTGTGTTGCTGATATTTAGTCCTAGATACGTGTAATTTTTGGTGTGTTCTAATAGAACTGTGTCCAAATATAATTTATATTTGTCATCCTGATTTGCAGACCTTTTTTGGAATATCATTATATTCAGGTTTTTTAGATTAACGGTCAGAGTCCAGGTCTGACAGAACCTGTGCAGATGATCTAGATGCTGCTGTAACCACTCCTTAGTGGGAGACAGTTGCACCAGGTCATCTGCGTACAGCAGACACTTGATTTCAGTGTTGTGTAGGGTGAGACCAGGTGCTGCCGATTCTTCTAATGTTTATGCCAATTCATTAATGTAGATGCTAAATAGTGTTGGACTTATTGGGCAGCCCTGTTTCACTCCACGTCCCTGAGAGAAGAAGTATGTTTGCTGTTTCACTCCACGTCCCTGAGAGAAGAAGTATGTTTGCTTGTTGCCAATTTTAACCACACATTTGTTTTTAGTGTACATTGATTTAATAACATCATATGTTTCCCTCTACCACTTTCTATTAGTTTGTAAAAAAAAAAGACCTTTGTGCCATATTGAATCAAATGCTTTCTTGAAGTCTACAAAACACGAGTAGATTTTGCCTTTGTTTTGGTTTACTTGTTTGTCAATTAGGGTGTGGAGTGTGTAAATGTGGTCTGTTGTGTTATATTGCTGTAGAGGTTTGCAAAGTGATTTCTCCACATATCCCCATTTTGGATAGCCAATTCCTCATGATGAGGTTTGTTTAGTTTATTCCAGTTCTCCCAGAAGTGGTTTGATTGTATGGATTGTAATGAGGATTTTTCATTAAAGTAAGATAAAAAGTCAAAGTCTCTCACTCTCGCCCTCCCAGTTGACATGTTTATCAGTCCCCTGCATTCCTGTTGTGTGATGATAACCTCAGATATCACTTTCAAAGAAGTCCCACCACTCTCTATGAGAGAACTAGACTAGGGGCTCTATTCAATCTGTATAGCTGAAGCGTTACAGATAGCGTGCTAGAAATATAAAGGTAATTTCCTATTGAGCCGATATCTGCAGCATTTACCGTGACTAGCTCTTATTATATTATCAGATACCAATCTTCCTCTTTGAACAAGTGGTTGATTTTTGACATTTTTGAAACATCACAGGATGTAGAAGAGGAAAGTGGGGAAACAGGTATCTCCATGATATAACCTTTTCAATAAATGTATTTGTCAGTTTAAGGGCACCAGTTTGGGAAATATTTTGTATTATACAACAGACTGGGCCCGGCACCACAAGGGGGTAAAAGGAGGCATTGCCCCCTCAGTTGTAACTTGTGCCCCCTCAGATTAGTTTTATGTTTCTGTGTTTCAAAATATTCCTTCAACTCGCGTGTGACATATTGTAGAGTGTAGATGTCATACTATTTCTGGCCAGACAGCAACAGATACATGGGCTACACATACTGAGACAGAGGGGCGCTGTTTCTCTTGCTTGGATGCTTTCTCCGGTGAGATTGATGTGTCTTGCTGTCGGTGCGCTTTTCTGTCAAATTATCAATATTTAGAGACCCCACCAAAGTTTGATTTTTGTTGTCACAGGAGGAAAATAATCCTGCAGCAGGATTTAAATAAATATTTATAATGTATAATCGCCGCCAGGAGGCTGCTTGAAGTGGTGTTTGTAGGCTATACAATGCAGTACCGTACCTAGGTTGCTATGGTTTGGGGAAGGCACTGCAAATCAGCCGACCACATACCATCAAGTACAGTGCCTTTGGAAAGTATTCATACCCCTTGACTTATTCCATATTTTGTTGAGTTACAGCCTAAATTCAAAATGGATGCAAAAAAAAATCTTACCCATAACGACAAAGTGAAAATATAGTTTTACAAATGTTTACACATTTATTTAAAATGAAATACAGAAATATCTCATTTACATAAGTATTCACACCCCCGAGTCAATATACTGTATGTTAGAATTACCTTTGGCATTAGCTTTGCACACCTGGATTGGACAATATTTGCACATTTATTATTTGTAAAATTCTTCAAGCTCTGTCGAGTTGGTTGTTGATCATTGCTAGTCAGCCATTTTCAGGTCTTGCCATTGATTTTGAAGCCATTATAAGTCAAAACTGTAACTAGGCCACTCAAGAACATTCAATGTCGTCTTGGTAAGCAACTTGGGCCTTGTGTTGTAGGTTATTGTAAGTCGCTCGGATAAGAGCGTCTGCTAAATGACGTAAATGTAAATGTAAAATTGTCCTGCTGAAAGGTGAATTTGTCTCCCAGTGTCTGTTGGAGAGCAGACTGAACCAGGTTTTCCTCTAGGGTTTTGCCTGTACTTAGCTCTATTCGGTTTATTTTTATCCTAAAAACCTCCCTAGTCCTTGCTGATGACAAGCATACCCATAACATGATGCAGTCACCATCATGCTTGAAAATATGAAGAGTGGTACTCAGTGAGGTGTTGTGTTGGATTTGTCCCAAACATAACACTTTGTATTCAGGACATTAAGTTAATTTCTAGTTTTACTTTAGTGCCTTACTGCAAACAGGATGCGTGTTTTGAATATGTTTATTCTGTACAAATGTCCTTCTTTTTACTCGGTCATTTAGGTTAGTATTGTGGAGTAACTACAATGTTGTTGATCCATCCTCAGTTTTTTCCTATCACAGCTCTGTAACTGTTTTAAAGTCACCATTGGCCTTATGGTGAAATCCCTGAGCGATTTCCTTCCTCTCCAGCAACTGAGCTAGGAAGGATGCCTGTTTCTTTGTAGTGACTGGTGTATGGATATCACATCCAAAGTGTAATAAATAACTTTCTTCTAATGAGTAGGTTTGCACTGTGGTTAATTCATACAACCACCACACTATGCATATTATTAAATGACACCGATGTTCAAGATAACATGGTTTTTTATTCGTTGATAACTAATTTTGAAAGGGGATATGATGCAATCTATGTAGATTACAATGGTGTAGGCTGGAATCGAACCCAAAGGCCTATATGTGTGTGCTGAAGGCAGCAGCCCTAACCGCTGGACCACCCCAGGCCAAAATTAAGCTACATTTTGAGTTAATTAGTAACCTTAGGATACACTAGACACTTGTACACTGGGTGTACAAAACATTAGGAACACCTGCTCTTTCCATGATATTTACTGACCAGGTGAATCCAGGTGAAAGCCATGATCCTTTATTGATGTCACTTGTTAAATCCACTTCAGTCAGTGTAGATGAAGGGGAGGAGAAGGGTTAAAGAAGGATTTTTTAACCTTGAGACAATTGAGACATGGATTGTGCATGTGTATCATTCATGTGAATGGCAAGACAAAAGATTTAAGTGCCTTTGAACGAGGTATGGTAGTAGATGCCAGGTACACTGGTTTGAATGGGTCAAGAACGGCAACGCTGCTGGATTTTTCACGCTCAACAATTTCCCGTGTGTATCAAAAATGGTCCACCACCCTAAGGACATCCAGCCAGCTTGACACAACTGTGGGAAGCATTGGAGTCAACATGTGGAACGCTTTCGACACCTTGTAGAGTCCATTCCCTGATGAATTGAGGCTGTTCTGAGGGCAAAGGGGGGTGCAACTCAATATTAGGAAATGTTCCTAATGTTTTGTACACTCAGTGTATGTCGTACCCTAGTGGAGACCGATATATACTGTATCTTGTGTTAGTAAGCTATATAAAACGACGGTTGTTGATGTGTATGGCTGCAATTCAGATACATTTTTGTATATTTTAATGTTGCAGAATTAGGTAGGCCTAGTGTTTGAGCGATCAAGAACATAATTTTGATAGCAAGCCCTGATTCCAATGACTCGACTGCCCCCACATGGAGAGAATGTGAACTCCTCATTTTCAGCCACTCACGAGGCTCATTTGAATTTCTTGATGCATCAGGAAAATTATCCAGAAAAAAGAGAGATCAAGTTAAGATCCGACACCTGTAGGCTGTTTGTAAAAGGTGAATTAACCTATATATCTTGTAGCCTATATCATCATAAAAAATGTTTTGCCCCCTTGCCGATTTCAAATGCCACCTTAGTCACTTTATCTTGGCGCTGGGCCTGCTGCAGCCAATCCTAATACAGTGCATTTGGAAAGTATTCAGACCCCTTGACTTTTTCCACATTTTGTTATGTTACGGCCTTTTTCGAAAATGTATTACATTGTTTTACTTCCTCATCAATCTACACACAATACTCCATCATGACAAAGCAAAAACAAATTCATAAAAAATAAAATTGGTGTCGTACTTCAGAGATGGTTGTCCTTCTGGAAGGTTCTCCCATCTCCACAGAGGAACTCTGGAACTTTGTCAGAGTGATCATCGGGTTCTTGGTCACCTCCCTGACCAAGGCCTTTCTCCCTCGATTGCTCAATTTGGCCGGGTGGCCAACTCTAGGTAGGTGGTTCCAAACTTCTTCCATGTAAGAATGATAGAGGCCACTGTGTTCTTGGGTACCTTCAATGCTAGAGAAATGTTTTGGTACCCTTCCCCAGATCTGTGCCTCGACACAATAATGTCTCGGAGCTCTACAGACAATTCCTTCGACCTCATGGTTTGGTGTTTGCTTTGACAGGCACTGTCAACTGTGGGACCTTATATAGACAAGTGTGTGCCTTACCATATCAAGTCAAATTAATTGAATTTACCACAGGTGGACTCCAATCAAGTTGTAGAAACATCTCAAGGATGATCAATGGAAACAGGATGCACCTGAGCTTAATTTCGAGTCTCATAGCAAATACTAATGTAAATAAGGTATTTCTGTTTTTTATATTTAATACATTTGCCAAAATTTCTTAAAACCTATTTTGGCTTTGTCATTATGGGGTATTGTGTGTAGATTGATGAGGGGAAAAAATTATTTAATCCATTGTAGAATAAGGCTGTAACGTAACAAAATGTGGAAAAAGTCAAAGGGTCTGAATGCTTTCCGAATGCACTGTAAGGGCAAAATGAGCGGACTAAACAACAGCATGAATAGGCTTGTATATATATATATATATATATATATATAGTACCAGTCAAAAGTTTGGACACACCTACTCGTTCAAGAGAATAATAGTGAAGACATCAAAACTATGAAATAACACATTCGTCATGAAGTTGGTTGAGAGAATGCCAAAAGTGTGCAAAGCTGTCATCAAGGCAAAGGGTGGCTACTTTGAAGAATCTCAAATATAAAATATATTTTGATTTGTTTAACACTTTTTTGGTTACTACATGATTCCATATGTGTTATTTCATAGTTTTGATGTCTTCACTATTATTCTACAATGTAGAAAATAGTAAAAAAATAAAGGAAAACTCTTGAATGAGTAGGTGTGTCCAAACTTTTGACTACTACTGTATATTATCAGTGGCGACCCGTCATTCAGGGCAAAAAAAATAATATTTTTTTAGCTAAAACAATATACATATACATTTTTTGGGGCGGGGTGGGGGCTTACCTATGTTATTTTGGCATTAATACGTGTCACATACCAGTTTGCCAACAATGTTAAAAAAAAGAAGAAATCTTTGAGTTAATTAATCCGCATTCAAACATGTGCTCTTTTTTGCTTATTTGAGTAAGGCAGCTCTAAAATGTAGGTTTTTCAGCCTAGCTCAGTGCTTTCTGTGGTGGTGGGGCAACCAGCGGAAAATACGGAGCGTAGGTGTTGCCTCTTTTCCGCTTGTCGTCCCCTTATGGCATAGTTTGTACATCTCAATTGTCATTAGAAACTACAGTTGTTTAAGCAAGTCAGCCATATCAGCTACAGTGGGGGAAAAAAGTATTTAGTCAGCCACCAATTGTGCAAGTTCTCCCACTTAAAAAGATGAGAGAGGCCTGTAATTTTCATCATAGGTACACGTCAACTATGACAGACAAAATGAGAAATGTTTTTCCAGAAAATCACATTGTAGGATTTTTAATGAATTTATTTGCAAATTATGGTGGAAAATAAGTATTTGGTCAATAACAAAAGTTTCTCAATACTTTCTTATATACCCTTTGTTGGCAATGACACAGGTCAAACATTTTCTGTAAGTCTTCACAAGGTTTTCACACACTGTTGCTAGTATTTTGGTCCATTCCTCCATGCAGATCTCCTCTAGAGCAGTGATGTTTTGGGGCTGTCGCTGGGCAACACAGACTTTCAACTCCCTCCAAAGATTTTCTATGGGGTTGAGATCTGGAGACTGGCTAGGCCACTCTAGGACCTTGAAATGCTTCTTACGAAGCCACTCCTTCGTTGCCCGGGCGGTGTGTTTGGGATCATTGTCATGCTGAAAGACCCAGCCACGTTTCTTCTTCAATGCCCTTGCTGATGGAAGGAGGTTTTCACTCAAAATCTCACGATACATGGCCCCATTCATTCTTTCCTTTACACGGATCAGTCGTCCTGGTCCATTTGCAGAAAAACAGCCCCAAAGCATGATGTTTCCACCCCCATGCTTCACAGTAGGTATGGTGTTCTTTGGATGCAACTCAGCATTCTTTGTCCTCCAAACACGACGAGTTGAGTTTTTACCAAAAAGTTCTATTTTGGTTTCATCTGACCATATGACATTCTCCCAATCCTCTTCTGGATCATCCAAATGCACTCTAGCAAACTTCAGACGGGCCTGGACATGTACTGGCTTAAGCAGGGGGACACGTCTGGCACTGCAGGATTTGAGTCCCTGGCGGCGTAGTGTGTTACTGATGGTAGGCTTTGTTACTTTGGTCCCAGCTCTCTGCAGGTCATTCACTAGGTCCCCCCGTGTGGTTCTGGGATTTTTGCTCACCGTTCTTGTTATCATTTTGACCCCACGGGGTGAGCTCTTGCGTGGAGCCCCAGATCGAGGGAGATTATCAGTGGTCTTGTATGTCTTCCATTTCCTAATAATTGCTCCCACAGTTGATTTCTTCAAACCAAGCTGCTTACCTATTGCAGATTCAGTCTTCCCAGCCTGGTGCAGGTCTACAATTTTGTTTCTGGTGTCCTTTGACAGCTCTTTGGTCTTGGCCATAGTGGAGTTTGGAGTGTGACTGTTTGAGGTTGTGGACAGGTGTCTTTTATACTGATAACAAGTTCAAACAGGTGCCATTAATACAGGTAACGAGTGGAGGACAGAGGAGCCTCTTAAAGAAGAAGTTACAGGTCTGTGAGAGCCAGAAATCTTGCTTGTTTGTATGTGACCAAATACTTATTTTCCACCATAATTTGCAAATAAATTCATAAAAAATCCTACAATGTGATTTTCTGGATTTTTTTTTCTCATTTTGTCTGTCATAGTTGACGTGTACCTATGATGAAAATTACAGGCCTCTCTCATCTTTTTAAGTGGGAGAACTTGCACAATTGGTGGCTGACTAAATACTTTTTTCCCCCACTGTATGTTTTTTAAAAAGGCTGCCAGACAAGGCTCTGCTGATAGCCGGGTGTAGCAGTGGTAAGATGTTGGGACTGCTTTGGGACAGCTTTATGTAGGCCCTAACAGTTTCTGGGCACAGTTTGTCACTGTTATAGTGCAATTAATGTATTGTTTAGTGTTGTGTTGTGTAGTGTCTTTGCTGGCATGCATCCCACGTTTTATTTTTTTGCCCCACCAAGATTTACATCCTGTGACGAGTACTGACGATACAAAGAGGCAGGACACAGACGCAGATATCAACAATGTAAAGGTTTACTTAACACTGAGCAAGAGAACAACAAAGAGCGAGTACGCGACACGACACTAACAATCACACACAACAGAACTCTGAACAGTCCAGGGCTATATAGGGGTGGTGATGAGGTTATGAGGTGCAGGTGCACTGGAGGTGATTAGGGTGCGTTGGGTTTCCATTCCGGTGGTGCAGAGGTGGTACGCTCAGACCGGTGGCTCATTAGACCGGCGAATCAGAGCGCCGGAGTGGAGCAACGGGAGGAGACTTGAAAGAACCCCCCCAGACGCGCAGGACGTCGGCAGCCAGGAGGACGACCCCGAGGACGAGGAGAGGGCCGGTCAGGGCGGCGACGGTGGAAGTCCAGAATTAGGTTGGGGTCCAGAACGTCCTCAGCCGGAACCCAGCTCCTCTCCTCAGGACCATACCCCTCCCAGTCCACCAGGTAACGGAGCCGTCCTCCACAGAACCTGGAGTCCAGCAGGTCCCTCACCGTCAATGTCCAGGGGCGGGGGGATGGGGGGGGGCGTACTCCGGGGGACAGCATCCGCCAGAAGACCAGGAACCACCGGCCTGAGCAGAGACACATGAAAAGTGGGTGAGACACGGTAGTGAGGGGGAAGGAGCAGCTGGTACGATACTTCATTTATCTGCCGGAGGACCTTAAACGGCCCCCAAAACCGGGGGCTCAGTTTCTTGCAGAGCAGGCAGAGAGGGAGGTTTTTAGTAGACAGCCAGTCCCGATCACCAGGCTGGAATACGGGGGCCTCACTGCGGTGGTGGTCGGCTTAGTCCTTCTGCCGACGAATGGCCCTCTGGAGATGGACATGGGCGGCATCCCAAACCTGTCCGGCCCTGCGGAAACACTCGTCAACAGCAGGCGCATCGGTCTGGCTAGGTGTCCAAGGGGCCAGGGCTGGCTGGTACCCCAGGACGCACTGGAAGGGAGTGAGCCCCGTGGAGGAGTGAACGAGGGAGGTCTGGTCATATTCTGCCCAGGGAATAAACCTCACCCACTCACCCTGCCAGTCCTGACAGTGGCAACGAAGAAACCTACCCAGCTCCTGATTCATGCCCTCCACCTGCCCATTCGACTGAGGCCTATACCCGGAAGTGAGGCTGGCCGTGGCCCCGATCATCTCCAGGAGAGCCTTCCACACTCGTGAGGTGAATTGGGGTCCACGGTCCGAGACGATGTCCTTCGAAAGTCCATAATGCCGGAAAACCTGTTGGAACAGGACCTCAGCGACCTGGAGAGCAGAAGGAAGACCAGTTGGTGGCAAACAATGGCATGATTTGGAGAACCGATCTACGACCACCAGGACTGTGGTGAAGCCGTCAGAACGTAGGAGGTCGGTGAGAAAGTCTATGGACAGGTGTGACCAAGGTCGCTGAGGCACTGGGAGAGGAACTAGTTTGTCTGCCGGGGCGTTCCGAGGGTCTTCGTTTGGGCACATACGGAATAGGAGTTGATATAGCGGGAGACATCAGTAGCCAAGGTGGACCACCAGTATTTTTGTGAGAGAGAATGTAGGGTGCGCGTAATACCGGAGTGCCCTGCCGTAAGGCTGGTGTGCGCCCAGATCAGCATGTGGTCACGGACCCTAGTGGGTACATACACATGCCCCGGAGGGTCATTGGCAGGTGCTGGGTACTCCTGAGCCGTTAGGCGGATGTCTTCGTCCACATCCCAAACGACAGGTGCAACCATGAGAGACGGAGGCAAGATAGGACCCCCCAGATCCTTCCTTTCTCCGGTATGGTGCATCCTGGAGAGTGCGTCAGCTTTCACATTCTGGGATCCTTGGTGGTAGGACAGAATAAACTTAAAGCGAGTAAGAAATTGGGCCCACCTGGTTTGACGAGAGTTCATCCGTTTCACTGTCCGTATGTGCTCCAAATTCCGGTGGTCAGTGAGAATCCAGAATGGATGGACTGCGCCCTCCAGCCAGTGTCTCCATTCCTCCAGTGCGAGGACCATTGCCAACAGCTCCCTGTCTCAAACTCCATAGTTCCTCTCTGAGGGGGTAAGCTTTTTCGAGAAAAAGGCACAGGGATACATTTTCTCTGGCTTACCTTGCCGCTGGGAGAGGACCCCACCCATGCCCTCCTCAGATGCGTCTACCTCCAGGATGGATGGACGAGCTGGATTTGGTTGTTTTAGGAGGGGCGCTGTGGTGAACCTCTCCTTCAGCCTCTTGAAGGCAGCGTCAGCCTCCGGGTTCCAGGCCAGCTTCTGAGGCCCACCCTTAAGGAAAGAGGTGAGCGGGGCGGCTATGGAGCTGAAGGACCTGATGAAACGCCGGTAGAAATTATCGAAGCCCAGGAAGCTCTGTAGGCCCTTGATGGTGGTGGCGACTGGCCATGACCTGACGGCGTCTGTCTTTGCTCTTTCCATAAACACCCCCTGAGCACTGATCCTGTATCCCAGGATGGAGATGTCATGTTGGTGGAAATCGCATTTCTCCCCCTTCAACAACAGGCTGTGTTCCCAGAGGCGGAGTAGGACCGCTCGGACGTCCCTGACATGCTCCTCGTAAGTAGCCGAGTAGATCAGGATATCGTTGATGTACACCACCACCTGTCTACTCAGCATGTCTCGGAACACGTCATTGACGAAGGACTGGAACACGGAAGGTGCGTTGGCGAGGCCGTTGGGCATTAAGCAGTATTCATAGAGGCCTGAGGTAGTGCTTATTGTCGTCTTCCACTCGTCTCCTTACTGGATTTGGATCAGGTTGTAGGCACTCCTCAGGTCCAACTTGGTAATGTCCCAAGCCCCTCGCAGCTGTTCGATGGCCGATGGAACCAGAGGGAGGGGGTACCGGTACTTGCTGGTGACTGCGTTCAGCCCCCGGTAGTCAATGCATGGCCTCAGTCCTCCTTCTTCTTTGGCCACGAAGAAGAAGCTGGCGGAGGCAGGAGAGGTAGAGCGTCTGATGAACCCCTGTTTCAGGGTCTCCGCCACATACTTCTCCATGGCCTCAGTCTCCGCTACGGAGAGGGTGTAAATGCGACTCTTCGGGGGGTGTTGTCCCTCCAGCAGGTCAATGGCGCAGTCCCAGGGCCTGTGAGAAGGGAGACACTTAGCCTTGTAGGCAGAGAAGACATCGGAGAGATCTGCGTACTCACGTGGAATGTTGGGCTCTCCACTGACATGGAACAACACCGGCAGGCAGGTCCTCCGGCATGAGGGGGACCAGTCTGTGATCGTCTTACTGATCCAATTGATGGTGGGGTTGTGTAGTCTGAGCCAGGGCAATCCCAAGACGATCCGATGGAAGGGTGACGTGACGATGTGGAAGGACAGCTCCTCGTGGTGGTCCGGTACAGTGGGAATGGTGATGGGGAGAGTGACGTGCGTAATGATGCCTGATCCAAGTGGTTTATTGTCCAGCGAGGTGACGTGTAGCGGAGAAGGCAGTGGCACGGTGGGCAACCCCCATTCAGAGACCAGCTCCCTATCGATAAGGTTCCCCGCTGATCCTGAATCTATCATTGCAATGGAAAGCGAAGAGAAGGAAGAACCATTCAACGTTAAGGGAACTAAAAACAATGATTTGGTGACAGGTGATGACAGAACACTCACGGAGCGGCGACAGGAGTCATGTCGCCTTTATAGGGAGCCGCCAGGAGATCTGTGGTCTGTGGTGGTGTTGGGGGTCCTGCCCACCTCCATGGGTGAGGACTCGGAGGCAGGGCGGCTTCCATAACTCAGATGGGGTGAGCGTCGAGGCTCCAGGTGGTGTTGGGAACGCCGTCGGTCTCTCAACATGTCATCAAGACTAATTGACGTGGTGATGAGGGTATCAAGGTCCATCTCGTCGTCCCGACATGCGAGTTCCGTCGTGACGTCCTCCCGTAAGCCCTTCAGTAGCGAAATCACCAGCGCTATCCTGGCTTGGTCCGATGGAGATGCCCCACCCTGATGCGCCAGATACAGTGAGACCTGTAGCAGGAAGCCTCTACATTTTGTCGTTTTCCCGTCATAGCGCTCCGGCAGGGCAAGGGGTCCCTCAGACGTTGGTGATAGCACGGGAGGAGGTGGACTGGGTGCATTCGCCACTTACTGAGGTGGAACCGGAGCGATGGTCAGTTTATGCAGCATTTGGAGCACTTCCTGCATGGCGGCATTCAGCTGGGCAATCTGCTGCTGGTACTGGTCGAGGCACTGGGAAGATTACCTGCTGCATCCATCTTCGTGATTGGTGTGTGATTCTGTGACGAATACTGAGGATACGAAGAGGCTGGACACAGACGCAGGAATCAACAATTTAAAGGTTTAGTTAACACTGAGCAAGAGAACAACAAAGAGGGAGTACACGGCATGACACTAACAATCACACACAACACAACACTGAACAGTCCAGGGCTATATAGGGGTGATGATGAGATTATGAGGCGCAGGTGCGCTGGAGGTGATTAGGGTGCGTTGGGTTTCCATTCCGGTGTTGCCGAGGTGGTGCGCTCAGACCGGTGGCTCAGTAGACCGGCAAATCAGAGCGCCGGAGGGGAGCAACAGGAAGAGACGTGACACATGCTAAAATCGCCACTGTATATTATTTAGATTTGTTTTACATCTGAAACATATTTTATATTCTGTCACAAACATTCTGAGAACAAACATTCTGTGTAGATGTTCTACAGCATAAAGAGCTCTATAGCATGACTGCAAAGTCAAAGTTGAGTCAGGGATATAAACCCGATTACCGACTAAACTTTTTTTCTATCAGTAGTTTGTTGGTATGCTGTAGTTGGTTTAGTGGAGAGAAATGTGACCCTGTGTTTATACTAAAATGAAAAGGCTAAAAGAAGTAATCCAGTATTTTTTTTAGACTACATTTACTTCTGTTTAGGAACTAGCGAAACAAACATTTTATTATGTTGTTAGACACCAGATGTCGCCATCCATCAGTAAACCTCAGTCAAACCTTTTTAGGCTTATGACCATTGCTTTTGAGGTACTGATGTGCAGTTCGCGAACGATTCGTTCTTTTTAAATGACTCTTTTTACTGACTCGAGAGTCAAGATTAGTTTTTCTGAGTGAGTTGTTCATTTTAGTCATTCGTTTGACCTGCTAGTGCAGGCAGCAATGAGTCCTACAGCAGTATTAATACACGCTCCTCCAACTCAGTGTCTCCGGAGACATGCTCCGACCACAAAGCACAAACTGTCTGTAATATGCACGCAGGGAAGTAGATCATGAGCATAGAGAAGAAAAATACATGTTCAGAACTGATAATTGATTGCATGGTGCAAGAATGAATGCAATCGAATTATCAAATAAAATACAATTATATTTATCACATGCGCCGAATACAACAAGGGTAGACCTTACAGTGAAATGCTTACTTACAAGCCCTTAACCAACAATGCAGTTTTAAGAAAAAATACAAAACAAATCACACAAATAATAACAAATAATTAAAGAGCAGCAGTAAAAATAACAATAGCGAGGCTATATACAGGGTACCAAGTCAATGTGCGGGGCCACTGGTTATTCGAGGTAATTGAGGTAATATGTACAGTGGGGAAAAAAAGTATTTAGTCAGCCACCAATTGTGCAAGTTCTCCCACTTAAAAAGATGAGAGAGGCCTGTAATTTTCATCATAGGTACACGTCAACTATGACAGACAAAATGAGAAAAAATTATCCAGAAAATCCCATTGTTTGATTTTTTATGAATTTATTTGCAAATTATGGTGGAAAATAAGTATTTTGTCAATAACAAAAGTTTCTCAATATTTTGTTATATACCCTTTGTTGGCAATGACACAGGTCAAACATTTTCTGTAAGTCTTCACAAGGTTTGCACACACTGTTGCTGGTATTTTGGCCCATTCCTCCATGCAGATCTACTCTAGAGCAGTGATGTTTTGGGGCTGTCGCTGGGCAACACAGACTTTCAACTCCCTCCAAAGATTTTCTATGGGGTTGAGATCTGGAGACTGGCTATGCCACTCCAGGACCTTGAAATGCTTCTTACGAAGCCACTCCTTCGTTGCCCGGGCGGTGTGTTTGGGATCATTGTCATGCTGAAAGACCCAGCCACGTTTCATCTTCAATGCCCTTGCTGATGGAAGGAGGTTTTCACTCAAAATCTCACGATACATGGCCCCATTCATTCTTTCCTTTACACGGATCAGTCATCCTGGTCCCTTTGCAGAAAAACAGCCCCAAAGCATGATGTTTCCACCCCCATGCTTTACAGTAGGTATGGTGTTCTTTGGATGCAACTCAGCATTCTTTGTCATCCAAACACGACGAGTTGAGTTTTTACCAAAAAGTTATATTTTGGTTTCATCTGACCATATGACATTCTCCCAATCCTCTTCTGGATCATCCAAATGCACTCTAGCAAACTTCAGACGGGCCTGGACATGTACTGGCTTAAGCAGGGGGACACGTCTGGCACTGCAGGATTTGAGTCCCTGGCGGGCGTAGTGTGTTACTGATGGTAGGCTTTGTTACTTTGGTCCCAGCTCTCTGCAGGTTATTCACTAGGTCCCCCGTGTGGTTCTGGGATTTTTGCTCACCGTTCTTGTGATCATTTTGACCCCACGGGGTGAGATCTTGCGTGGAGCCCTAGATCGAGGGAGATTATCAGTGGTCTTGTATGTCTTCCATTTCCTAATAATTGCTCCCACAGTTGATTTCTTCAAACCAAGCTGCTTACCTATTGCAGATTCAGTCTTCCCAGCCTGGTGCAGGTCTACAATTTTGTTTCTGGTGTCCTTTGACAGCTCTTTGGTCTTGGCTATATTGGAGTTTGGAGTGTGACTGTTTGAGGTTGTGGACAGCTGCCAATTAATACAGGTAACGAGTGGAGGACAGAAGAGCCTCTTAAAGAAGAAGTTACATGTCTGTGAGAGCCAGAAATCTTGCTTGTTTGTAGGTGACCAAATACTTATTTTCCACCATAATTTGCAAATAAATTCATTAACAATCCTACAATGTGATTTTCTGGATTTTTTTCTTTCTCAATTTGTCTGTCATAGTTGACGTTTACCTATGATGAAAATTACAGGCCCCTCTCATCTTTTTAAGTGGGAGAACTTGCACAATTGGTGGCTGACTAAATACGTTTTTCCCCCACTGTACATGTAGGTAGAGTTATTAAAGTGACTATGCATAGATAATAAACAGAGAGTAGCAGCAGCGTAAAAAGGGTGGGGTGGGGGGGAGGGGCAATGCAAATAGTCTGGATAGCCATTTCATTAGATGTTCAGGAGTCTTATGGCTTGGGGGTAGAAGCTGTTTAGAAGCCTCTTGGACCAAGACTTGGCACTCCGGTACCGCTTTTTTTTAGGGCCTTCCTTTAGGTCCTGGATGGCAGGAAGCATGGTCCCAGTGATGTACTGGGCCGTACAAACTACCCTCTGTAGTGCCTTGCGGTCGGAGGCCGAGCAGTTAATTGATTATTTAATGTTATGATGGACACAGCTTTGTAGAACCTAAACATACACGGCCTCGGCTCAACCAACTTGAACTTGAGAACTAATCATTTGAGGGGCTGCAGTTTCCGAACGACATTGTACTTATCACCCTCACGGCAGTCAAACAATGCATTCCGCCAACAGTCGTTCACAATCTAGTCCGGTTGCGGCCACAACTAGACCTCGTTTCAAATGTATCAAAAAAATTATCTTATTTGAATGCCTAGCAATCAACCAATGTACATTATTTAAAGCACACATTTACAAGTCTCAGCGACAAATTAGTTAGTTAGTTAGTTAGTTAGCTAGCTAACTAGTTAGCTAGCTGCCATCCTTCAGCGCTTAGTGGCTTTTCTGACAGACAAGGAGCTTATATTAAAAGCCACCAAGCATCGAGCTAAAAGCTAAAGCTAGCTAGCTACGAAACCAAACAGGTGTGTGTGTGTGTTTGTGTGTGTACGTGTGTCTGTCTGTCTGTACAACGTACAATGATCGTTCACGACTATCCAGCCCCAGCTAACATGGCTTGACATACCAAGTTTTGACCACCCTCTCTCTGCCATCAGGTGATTATGAATTAATTATCAACAATTGTCTATATGGTGTAGGTACAGTGCCTTCAGAAACTATTCACACCCCTTTACTTTTTCCACATTTTGTTGTGTTACAGTCTGAATTTAAAATGGATTAAATTGAGATTGTTTGTCACTGGCCTACACACAATACCCCACAATCTCAAAGTGGAATTATGTTTTTCAAAAGGTTTACAAATTAATGAGAAATGTAAAGCTGAACTGTCTTGAATCAATAAGTGTTCAACCCCTTTGTTATGGCAAGTCTAATTAAGTTCAGGAGTAAACATGTACTTAACAAGTCACATAATAAGTTGCATGGACTCCCTCTGTGTGCAATAATAGTGTTTAACATGATTGTTGAATGACTACCTCATCTCTGTACCCAACACATACAGTTATCTGTAAGGTCCCTCAGTCGAGCAGTGAATTTCAAACACAGATTCAACCACAAAGACCAGGGAGGTTTTCCAATGCTTTGCAACGAAGGGCACCTATTGGTAGATGGGTAAAAATAAAAAAGCAGACATTGAATATCCCTTTGAGCTATTATTAATTAGAATTTGGATGGTGTATCAATACACCCAGTCACTACAAAGATACAGGCATGCTTCGTAACTCAGTTGCCAGAGAGGAAGGAAACCACTCAGGGATTTCACCATAAGGCCAATGGTGACTTTAAAACAGTTACAGAGCTGTGATAGGAGAAGACTGAGGATGGATCAACAACATTGTAGTTACTCCACAATACTAACCTAAATGACAGAGTGAAAAGAAGGAAGTTTGTATAGAATAAACATATTCAAAACATGCATCCTGTTTGCAACAAGACAGTAAAGTAATAATGCAAAAAATGTGGCAAAGCAATTAACTTTTTGTCCTGAATACAAAGTGCTATATTTGGGGCAAATCCAATACAACACATTAATGAGTACCACTCTCATATTTTCAAGCATAGTGGTGACTGCATCATGTCATTTGTATGCTTGTAATCACTAAGTAATTGGGATTTTTTTAGAATAAAAAAGAAACGGAATGGAGCTAAGCACATGCAAAATCCTAGAGGAAAACCTGATTCAGGCTGCTTTCCACCAGACACTCGGAGATCAATTCACCTTTTAGCAGGACAATGACATAAAACACAAGGCCAAATCTACACTGGAGTAGTGTACCAAGAAGACAGTGAATGTTCCTGAGTGGCCGAGTTACAGTTTTAACTTAAATCTACTTGAATATATGGCAAGACCTGAAAATGGTTGTCTAGCCATGATCAATAACCAATTTGACAGAGTTGAAAGAACTTTGAAAAGAATAATGGGCAAATGTTGCATAATCCAGGTATGGAAAGCTCTGATAGACTTACCCAGAAAGATTCACAGCTGTAATCACTGCCAAAGGTGCTTCTACAAATCATTGACTCTGGGCTATGAATACTTATGTAAATTAGATATTTCTGTATTTCATTTTCAATACATTTGCAAACATTTCTAAAAACATGTTTTCACTGTGTCATTATGGGTTATCGTGTGTAGATGGTTAAGAAAAAAAAAATATTTCATCAATTTTGAATTCAGGCTGTAACACAACCAGATGTGGAATAAGTCTATGGGTATAACAACTTTCTGAAGGCACTGTATGTACAGAGTCCCTTGAGATCATCAAATGATTACTTGTTAAATACAATTTCTTTCTCTGAGCAATTGCATTAGTATAAAATATTTTTGGGAGCATACAATATAGCTCTGTATTTGTGTTAATTTTTTATAGTCTTTTTTGCTCATCTTTATCAAGGGTGTCACATTTATTTGACCTGACAAATATTTATTGACGTGTAGTTGTTTGACTTGAACTTGTTTGTGTTCTTAATATGTTAAATGTTTCTTGATATGTTGAACTTGTTTATATGTTGTTTATATGTTGCAATAAAACATAAAACATGTCATTGTTAGTAAATGCATTGCGTTCTGTCAATTGATGAATCATTGAACATCTTTGCCAGCTGTCCGATTAAATTAATTGATATGTATTCATTGGGAGTATACATGACAATATCCCTAGGAAATAAGGGAAGTAAAATTATACAAACAATAGCATTACTTTCATTTATAACTTTATTCCTACAAATGTATGTGGTGATCACATCAGTGCCAAAGCAAAGTAGCAGTTTCTGAAATTATCACATTTGAGGGTTCCTGACAGATATAAAGCATGGAACATTCACAACATGTGAAAAAATACACTACCAGTCAAAAGTTTTAGAACACCTACTCATTCAAGGGTTTTTCTTTATTTGTACTATTTTCTACATTGTATAATAATATTGAAGACATGAAAACTATGAAATAACACATATGGAATCATGTAGTAACCAAAAAAGTGTTAAACCTATCAAAATATATTTTATATTTAAGATTCTTCAAATAGCCACCCTTTGCCTTGATGACAGCTTTGCACACTCTTGGCATTCTCTCAAACAGCTTCATGAGGTAGTCACCTGCATTTCAATTAACAGGTGTGCCTTCTTAAAAGTTAATTGGAGGACCCAGAGTTACCTCTGCTGCCAGCCTCAGAAATTGCAGCCCAAATAAATGCTTCACTGAGTTCAAGTAACAGACACATCTCAACATCAACTGTTCAGAGGAGACTGTGTGAATCAGGCCTTCATGGTCAAATTGCTGCAAAGAAACCACCACTAACGGACACCAATAATAAGAAGAGACTTGCTTGGGCCAAAAAACACAAGCAAAGGACATTAGACCGGAGGAAATGTGTCCTTTGGTCTGGAGTCCAAATTTGAGATTTTTGGTTCCAACGTCTTTGTGAGACGCGGTGTGGGTGAACGGATGATCACCGCATGTGTATTTCCCACCGTAAAGCATGGAGGAGGAGGTGTTATGGTGTGGGGGTGCTTTGCTGGTGACACTGTCTGTGATTTATTTAGAATTCAAGGCACACTTAACCAGCATGGCTACCACATCATTCTGCAGCGATATCCCATCTGGTTTGGGCTTAGTGGGACTATCATTTGTTTTCAACAGGACAATGACCCAAAACACACCTCCAGGCTGTGTAAGGGCTATTTTTCCAAGAAGGAGAGTGATGGAGCCCGTCTGGTGTTCAACCTTCCCAAGTTCTCTCACGTCACCCCCCTCCTCCGCACACTCCACTGGCTTCCAGTTGAAGCTCGCATCCGTTACAAGACCATGGTGCTTGCCTATGGAGCAGTGAGGGGAACGGCACCTCTGTACCTTCGGGCTCTGATCAGTCCCTACACCCAAACGAGGGCATTGCGTTCATCCACCTCTGGCCTGCTGGCTCCCCTTCCTCTGCGGAAGCATAGTTCCCGCTCAGCCCAGTCAAAACTGTTCGCTGCTCTGGCACCCCAATGGTGGAACAAGCTCCCTCACGACGCCAGGACAGCGGAGTCACTCACCACCTTCCGGAGACATTTGAAACCCCACCTCTTTAAGGAATACCTGGGATAGGATAAGTAATCCTTCTACCCCCCAAAAAATTGTAAAGTGGTTATCCCACTGGCTATAGGGTGAATGCACCAATTTGTGAGTCGCTCTGGATAAGAGCGTCTGCTAAATGACGTAAATGTGCCCTTGAGCAAGGCACTTAACCCTAATTGCTCCTGTAAGTCGCTCTGGATAAGAGCGTCTGCTAAATGACTAAAATGTAAATGTAAATGTAAAATGTAATGGAGTGCTGCATCAGATGACCTGGCCTCCACAATCCCCCAACCTCAACCAAATTGAGATGGTTTGGGATGAGTCGGACCGCAGAGTGAAGGGAAAGCAGCTAACAAGTGTGCAGCATATGTGGGAACTCCTTCAATACCGTTGGAAAAGCATTCCAGGTGAAGCTGGTTGAGAGAATGCAAAGAGTGTGCAAGCTGTCATCAAGGCAAATATTTGAAGAATCTCAAATATAAAATATATTTTGATTTGTTTAACACTTTTTTGGTTACTACATGATTCCATATGTGTTATTTCACAGTTTTTATGTATTCACTATTATTCTACAATGTAGAACATAGTAAAAATAAAGAAAAACCCTTGAATGAGTAGGTGTTTTTAAACGTTTGACCAGTAGTGTATATATATATTATTCACACCAACTGACAGAACTGTAACTCTTGCGATTGCCATATCAACACAGTTGATTGGAATTAGTTTCAGTCCAGCTCATACAAACTAAAAAAAATAGAACAGTAAAAACTGTATCACAAAATAAATACAAAACATCCATAAAAGCATTCATATTTGATGATCTCAAGGGCTTCTGTTCATACTAGTGGTGCTAACCAGAAGACAATTGTTCTCACTAAAGTCCCTGTGAGAGGAAGCTACTAGACTGTTGAGATGCAGCCACAGTGTGTGTTGTCAAGGTGAGGTGTTGAAGGTGCCCCCCTGGAGTCGGCGGGAGGCGAAGTCCTTGCGGGGAAACATAAAGACGTTGCTCGGTTTTCGTAGTAAAAGGAACTGCAAGCAGTTGGCTATCATGGCACAGAGCTCCTGGTGCTGCCGCAGGTACGAGGCATGCTCCAACATTCACCACCTCCTGTAACACACACACGTAATTCATGTTGGAAACTTAGGAGTTAGTGGTTTAAAAGTAAGGGGCTAAGGTGAGAGTAAGGTGTAGGGAAAGACTAATATGTCACCTTTCTGTCCAGGAACTTGGAGTGCATCTGCATGTCCTCCTCCCACACCAGATGCCTATTCTCAAACACTGGCTTATCATCCCTAAAACACAAATACATACAAACATGTACCGTTGAAGTCGGAAGTTTACATATACCTTAGCCAAATACAAAAAGTATTTAAAAAATATTTAGTCAGCCACCAATTGTGCAAGTTCTCCCACTTAAAAAGATGAGAGAGGCCTGTAATTTTCATCACGTCATACACGTCAACTATGATTTTTTTTTTCTCCAGAAAATCACATTGTAGGATTTTTAATGAATTTATTTGCAAATTATGGTGGAAAATAAGTATTTGGTCACCTACAAACAAGCAAGATTTCTGGCTCTCACTGACCTGTAACTTCTTCTTTAAGAGGCTCCTCTGTCCTCCACTCGTTACCTGTATTAATGGCACCTGTTTGAACTTGTTATCAGTATAAAAGACACCTGTCTACAACCTCAAACAGTCACACTCCAAACTCCAATATGGCCAAGACCAAAGAGCTGTCAAAGGACACCAGAAACAAAATTGTAGACCTGCATCAGGCTGGGAAGACTGAATCTGCAATAGGTAAGCAGCTTGGTTTGAAGAAATCAACTGTGGGAGCAATTATTAGGAAATGGAAGACATACAAGACCACTGATAATCTCCCTCGATCTGGGGCTCCACGCAAGATCTCACCCCGTGGGGTCAAAATGATCACAAGAACGGTGAGCAAAAATCCCAGAACCTAGTGAATGACCTGCAGAGAGCTAGGACCAAAGTAACAAAGCCTACCATCAGTAACACACTACGCCGCCAGGGACTCAAATCCTGCAGTGCCAGACGTGTCCCCCTGCTTAAGCCAGTACATGTCCAGGCCCGTCTGAAGTTTGCTAGAGTGCATTTGGATGATCCAGAAGAGGATTGGGAGAATGTCATATGGTCAGATGAAACCAAAATATAACGTTTTGGTAAAAACTCAACTGGTCATGTTTGGAGGACAAAGAATGCTGAGTTGCATCCAAAGAACACCATACCTACTGTGAAGCATGGGGGTGGAAACATCATGCTTTGGGGCTGTTTTTCTGCAAAGGGACCAGGACGACTGATCCGTGTAAAGGAAAGAATGAATGGGGCCATGTATCGTGAGATTTTGAGTGAGAACCTCCTTCCATCAGCAAGGGCATTGAAGATGAAACGTGGCTGGGTCTTTCAGCATGACAATGATCCCAAACACACCGCCCGGGCAATGAAGGAGTGGCTTCGTAAAAAGCATTTCAAGGTCCTGGAGTGGCCTAGCCAGTCTCCAGATCTCAACCCCATAGAAAATCTTTGGAGGGAGTTGAAAGTCTGTGTTGCCCAGCGACAGCCCCAAAACATCACTGCTCTAGAGGAGATCTGCATGGAGGAATGGGCCAAAATACCAGTAACAGTGTGTGAAAACCTTGTGAAGACTTACAGAAAACGTTTGACCTGTGTCATTGCCAACAAAGGGTATATAACAAAGTATTGAGAAACTTTTGTTATTGACCAAATACTTATTTTCCACCATAATTTGCAAATAAATTCATTAAAAATCCTACAATGTGATTGTCTGAAAAAATAAATCTCATTTTGTCTGTCATAGTTGACGTGTACCTATGATGAAAATTACAGGCACTTTTTAAGTGGGAGAACTTGCACAATTGGTGGCTGACTAAATACTTTTTTTCCCCACTGTACATTTAAACTCAGTTTTTCACAATTCCTGACATTTAATCCTAGTAAAATTCCCTGTCTTAGGTCAGTTAGGATCACCACTTTATTTTAAGAAAGTGAAATGTCAGAATAATAGTAGAGAGAATGATGTATTCCAGTTTTTATTTATTTCATCACATTCCCATTGGGTCAGAAGTTTACATACACTCAATTAGTATTTGGTAGCATTGCCTTTAAATTGTTTAACTTGGGTCAAACATTTCGGGTAGCCTTCCACAAGCTTCCCACAATAAGTTGGATGAATTTTGGCCCATTCCTCCTGACAGAGCTGGTGTAGCTGAGTCAGGTTTGTAGGCCGCCTTGCTCGCACACATTTTTCAGTTCTGCCCACAAATGTTCTATAGGATTGAGGTCAGGGCTCAGACACGACACGTATGTCGCAGGGTCTACAGACAATCACGGACTACAAAAGGAAAACCAGCCACGTCGCCGACACCAACGTCTCGCTTCCAGACAAGCTAAATACCTTCTTCGCCCGCTTTCAGGATAACACAGTGCCACCAACGCGGCCCACTACCAAGGACTGTGGGCTCTCCTTCTCCGTGGCCGACATGAGTAAGACATTTAAGCATGTTAACCCTTGCAAGGCTGCCGGCCCAGACGCCATCCCTAGCCGCGTCCTCAGAGCATGCGCAGACCAGCTGGCTGGTGTGTTTACGGACATATTCAATCTCTCCCTATCCCAGTCTGTGGGACTGTCCCCTTATGCTTCAAGATGGCCACCATTGTTCCTGTACCCAAGAAAGCAAAGGTAACTGAACTAAAAGACTATCAACCCATAGCACCTCTGTCATCATGAAGTGCTTTGAGAGACTAGTCAAGGATCATATCACCTCTACCTTACCAGTTACCCTAGACCCGCTTCAATTTGCTTACCGCCCCAATAGATCCACATACGATGTAATCGCCGTCACACTGCACACTGTCCTATCCCATCTGGACAAGAGGAATACCTATGTAAGAATGCTGTTCATTGACTATAGCTCAGCATTCAACACCATAGTACCCTCCAAGCTCATCATTAAGCTCGACACCCTGGGTCTGAACCCCGCCCTGTGCAACTGGGTCCTGGACTTCCTGAAGGGTGCGTGCTCATCCCCCTCCTGTACTCCCTGTACACCCATGACTGTGTGGACAAGCACGTCTCCAACTCAATCATCAAGACATAAAAATAGTACACTTGATTACCAACAATGATGAGACAGCCTACAGGGAGGAGGTGAGGGCTCTGGGAATGTGTTGCCAGGTAATTAACCTCTCACTCAACGTCAACAAAACAAAGGAGATGATCGTGGACTTCAGGAAATAGCAGAGGGTGTACCCCCCTATCCACATCGACGGAACCACAGTGGAGAAGGTGTAAAGCATCAAGTTCCTTGGCGTACACATCACTGACAAACTGAAATGGTCCACCCACGCAGACAGTGTGGTGAAGAAGGCGCAACAGAGCCTCTTCAACCTCATTAGACTGAATAAATTTGTCTTGGCACCTAAAACCCTTACAAACGTTTACAGATGCCCAATTGAGAGCATCCTGTCGGGCTGTATCCCCGCCTGGTACATCAACTTCACCGCCTGCAACCGCAGGGCTCTCAAGAGGGTGGTGCGGTCTGACGAACGCATTACCGGGGGCAAACTACCCGCCCTCCAAGACACCTACAGCACCCGATGTCCCAGGAAGGCCAAAAAGATCATCAAGGACATCAACCACCTGAGCCACTGCCTGTTCACCCCGCTATCATCCAGAAGGCGAGGTCAGTACAGGTGCATCAAAGCTGGGACCAAGATAATGAAAAACTGCTTCTATCTCAAGGCCATCAGACTGTTAAATAGCCATCACTAGCACATTAGAGGCTGCTGCTGCCTATTGAAATCACTGGCCACTTTAAGAAATGGAACACTAGTCACTTTAATAATGTTTACATATCTTGCACTACTTATCTCATATGTATATATTGTATTCTATAATTTTCTACTGTATCTTAGTCCATGCCACTCTGTCATTGCTTGTCCATATATGTATATATTCTTAAATTCCATTCCTTACTTAGATTTGTATGTATTGGGTATATGTTGTGAAATTGTTAAATATTACTTGTTAGATATTACTGCACTGTATGAGCTAGAAGCACAAGCATTTCGCTACACCTGCAATAACATCTGCTAAACACGTGTACAGTGGGGAGAACAAGTATTTGTTACACTGCCGATTTTGCTGGTTTTCCTACTTACAAAGCATGTAGAGGTCTGTAATTTTTATCATAGGTACACTTCAACTGTGAGAGACGGAATCTAAAACAAAAATCCAGAAAATCACATTGTATGATTTTTGAGTAATTAATTTGCATTTTATTGCATGACATAAGTATTTGATACATCAGAAAAGCAGAACTTAATATTTGGTACAGAAACCTTTGTTTGCAATTACAGAGATCATACGTTTCCTGTAGGTCTTGACCAGGTTTGCACACACTGCAGCAGGGATTTTGGCCCACTCCTCCATACAGAGGTTTCGGGGCTGTCGCTGGGCAATTCGGACTTTCAGCTCCCTCCAAAGATTTTCTATTGGGTTCAGGTCTGGAGACTGGCTAGGCCACTCCAGGACCTTGAAATGCTTCTTACGGAGCCACTCCTTAGTTGCCCTGGCTGTGTGTTTCAGGTCGTTGTCATGCTGGAAGACCCAGGTACGACCCATCTTCAATGCTCTTACTGAGGGAAGGATAATAACTCCACCAGTCCTACCGATGATATAATTTACGAAGATTATACCTTTTTTTTTTAGTTTTGTCCAAAAAAAAGTATTTTTTAGCAATTACTATATTTGACTTTAACCACAAAATTTGTTGCATTTTTTGATCTGTCGTTTCTGGACGTTAAAATTAAAATTGCAACCAACTTTCTATGGCTTGTTTTAGAAATAGTGATATTTGGGAGATTATTTCCTTTTCAAATAACTGAAAGTGTGAGGTTGTAATCTGAATAAAGGGAAAAAGGCCATTCTTGAACATTGGGTGTGACAGTCTTACTAATTTGCTAGAGAACCAGTTCGGATTTAAGTATAACTTTAGTGTAACAATGGTCCAGTATTTTTCCAGCACGAGTGCTACAGTCAATATGCTGATATAATTTAGTTAGCCTGTTTCTCAAAATTGCTTTTTTTTTAATCCCCAGCTACAATAAATGCAGCCTCAGGATATATGTTTTCCAGTTTGCATAAAATCCACTGAAGTTCCTCGAGGGCCGTTGTGGTATCGGCTTGATGGGGGATATACACGGCTGGGACAATAACCGAAGAGAATTCTCTTGGGAGATAATACAGTCAGCATTTGATTGTGAGGAATTCTAGGTCAGGTGAACGAAATTACTTGAGTTCCTGTATGTTGTTACAATTACACCATGAGACGTTAATCGTGAAACATAACCCCCCACCCTTCTTCTTCCCGGAGAGATGTTTATTCCTGTCGGTGCAATGTACTGAGAACCCAAATGGCTGTACGGACAGGGACAGTATATCCCTAGAGAGCCATGTTTCCGTGAAACAGAGTATGTTTCAATCCCCTGATGTCTATCTGGAAAGCAACCCTTGCCCTGATCTCGTCAACTTTGTTATCTAGGGACTGGACATTAGAGAGTAATATACTCAGAAGCGATGGGTGGTGTGCACGCCTCCTAAGTCTGACTAGAAGAACGCTCCGGAAATGAGGCCTTGATCCATCGGTCTCTCCTGGACTTCGTCACCTTCAGTGTTGTCCAGACTGTCCCGGGGAACTTTGAAAACAAAATTGGCAATTGGCTAGGCTATTGACGTCTGGCAATGGCTTGGCGTTTACAGTGTCCAAGTTTATACCGGATACGATTCACCGTGAGACAAAACTAAGCTTGACAAAATGTTACAAATACATTTTTCAAATATTTCATTAGATTCCAAACATTACCCAAATGAAACATTTATCATTGTATGATCATTTCCATTTACATAAAACACTTATACATAGTTTTAGAATCATATCTTGTGAGGTAATGCAGAAAATATGCCTAACTACATGCATGCTGAGGGAAAATAGAGCAACTCTTCAAATTATTACTAACCCAAACACAGTGGGTAACAATGGGCCTTCTACGCCTTCAGAGAAGGGCTAAGGATTCATACAATAATTATAATATCAATAATTATATTATTTTCAATGATGTTCTGATTTAATCTCTTCATGTAGCGGGTGATTTTGGACGGAGTAAGCGCAGGAGGGTAAATCACAGAATAAATGGTTTATTCGGCAATACAGCGGTACGCAGCAATGCTTAAAACACTCCAGTGTGGTAAAACGGCGCACTGGGGAAAACAAAGTTAATATCCTCGCGATACACAATACAATATAGCTCCACCGAGCTAATGTAACCTCTACAATAAACAATCACACACAAAGACAAGGGGGGCAGAGGGAATACTTATACAGGTACTGATGAGGGGATATGAACCAGGTGTGTGTAATAAACAAGACAAAACAAATGGAATGATGAGATGAGATGAGGAGCGACAGTGGCTAGAAGCACAGTTGACGACGAATGGCGAAGCCTGACTGAACAAGGAGAGGAGACAGCTTCGGAGGAAGTCGTTACAGTACCCCCCACCCCCACCCCCACCCCCCATTGACACGCTGCTCCAGCAGTGCGCTGACACCGGCCTCGGGGACGGCCAGGAGGAGCAGGGCGAGCCGGATGGCGATGGTGGAAATCCCACAACAGAGAGGGATCGAGGACATCCCTCACCGGGACTCAGCACCGCTCCTCCGGACCGTACCCCTCCCACTCCACAAGGTACTGAAGGCCCCCCACCCGCACCTCCTGGAGCAGACCAGCCACCACCGGCCTGAGGAGAGACACATGAAACGAGGGGTTAATACTGTAAACAGGAGGGATTAGTACCCTACACGTAACCTTGTTTATTTTCCTCAGGACTTTGAATGGACACACAAACCGTGGGCTCAGCTTCCGGCAGGGCAGGTGGAGGACCAGATTCCGGGTCGAGGGCCGGACCCGATTACCCGGTACAAAGACCGGGGCCTCACTGCGGTGGCGGTCAGCGTTGGCCTTCTGGCGACGCACGGCGCGCTGGAGGTGGACGTGGGCAGCGTTCCACATCTCCTCTGCGCATGGAAACCAGTCATCCACCGCAGGAGCTTCGGTCTGGCTCTGATGCCACGGTGCCAGGACCGGCTGATAGCCTAAAACACATTGAAATGGAGATAGGTTAGTGGAGGAGTGGCGGAGAGAGTTCTGGGCATATTCGGCCCGTGGCAAGAACACCTACGTCTCCCCCGGCCAGTCCTGGCAGTAGGACCGCAGGAACTTATCCACATCCTGATTCACCCGTTTCACCTGCCCATTAGACTAGGGGTGAAACCCAGAGGCACCCAGATGTTCCATGAACGCCTTCCAGACCCTGGATGTAAACTGGGGACCCCGTTCAGACACTATGTCCTCTGGCACCCCGTAGTCCTGGAAGACGTGAGTAAACAGCGCTTCTGCAGTTTGTAGTGCCGTGGGGAGACCGGGCAGGGGAAGGAGGCGGCAGGCTTTCCAAAAGCGGTCCACAACGACCAGGATGGTGGTGATACCCTGAGAGAGGGATAGATCAGTGAGGAAGTCAATTGACAAGTGGGACCATGGCCGTTGTGGAACTGGTAAGGGATGTAACTTACCTGCTGGGAGGTGCCTAGGTTTCTTACTCTGGGCGCACACCGAGCAGGAGGAGACATACACCCTCACATCCTTAGCCAATGTAGGCCACCAGTACTCCCCGGTCAGGCAGCGCAATGTGCGGCCGATGCCTGGGTGACCAGAGGAGGGGGACGTGTGTGCCCAATAGATCAGACGATCACAGACAAGAGACGGCACGTTCCGCAGCCCAGCTGGGCACAGAGGTGGAGATGGCTCTGTGCGTATCGCCCACTCTATGTCTGCGTCCACCGCCCACACTACCGGCGCCACAATGCAGTATGGGGGTGTTGTTTATGGGCCTCTCCTCTGTGTCGTACAGCTGTGACAGTGCGTCTGCCTTCACATTCTTGGTATTTGGTATGTATGATAACGTGAAATCAAACCGGGTGAAGAACAAGGCCCACCTGGCCTGGCGAGGGTTCAGCCTCCTCGCTGCCCGGATGTACTCCAGGTTACTGTGGTCAGTCCAGACGAGGAAAGGGTGTTTCGCCCCCTCGAACCAGTGCCTCCATGCAGTCAGGGCTCAGACAACAGCCAACAGCTCCCGTTCACCAACATCGTAGTTCTGCTCCGCCGGGCTGAGCTTCTTCGAGAAGAAGGCACAGGGGCAGAGCTTGGGTGGCATGCCCGAACGTTGAGATAGGACAGTGCCTATCCCTACCTCGGACGCATCCACCTCCACTACGAACGGTAATGATGGATCGGGATAGCCAGTACTGGGGCTGAGGTGAACAGAGCCCTCAGGTTACTGAAACCCCAGTCAGCCTCAGCAGACCAAAGGAGCCGGGACGGCCCACCCTTCAACAGAGAGGTGATGGGAGCTGCGACCTTGCCAAAGCCTTGGAGAAACCTCCGATAGTAATTGGCAAAAGCCAATAAAGTGCTGCACCTCCTTTACAGTGGTTGGTGTCGGCCAATTACGCACGGCTGAAATGCGGTCTCCCTCCATCTCCACACCTGATGTGGTGATGTGGTATCCGAGGAAGGAGACGGACTGTTAAAAGAACAGACACTTTTCTGCCTTGGCATAAAGGTCATGTTCCAACAGTCGGCCCAGCACTCTGTGAACTAGGGACACATGCTCGGCGCGCGTACCCGAATACACCATAATTTCATGGATGTAGACCACCACACCACGACCAAGCATGTCCCGAAACACCTCGTTCTCAAAGGACTGGAAGACGGATGGAGCATTCATCAATCCGTACGGCATCACCAGGTATTCATATTGCCCCGTGGTTGTTCTAAATGCTGTCTTCTATTCGTCCTCTTCCGGACACGCACCAGGTTGTACGCACTCCGGAGATCTAATTTCGTGAAGAAGCGCGCCCCATGCATTGATTCGATAACAGAGGAGATGAGGGGTAGAGGGTAACTGTAGCGACTGGTAGTTTGATTAAGTGCACGGTAATCAATGCAAGGGCGCAGACTTCCGTCTTTCTTCTTCATGAAAAAGACACTCAAGGAGGTGGGCGAAGTGGAGGGAGGTATGAACCCCTGATGCAGGGACTCGGAGACGTTTGTCTCCGTAGCCTCCGTTTCAGCCTGCGACAGGGGATAGACATGACTCTTGGGAGGCACAGCGTCTAACCGGAGGTTTATCGCGCAATCCCCCGCCCGATGAAGTGGTAATTTGGTCGCCTGCATTTTGGAAAACGCGTGCACCAAGTCAAGCTATTTGTAGAGAACGCACAGTGGAGGTAGTGTCTAGACTTTCCACCGTGGTTGCACCAACGGAAACAGCTAGACACCTTCCCTGACACTCTCGCGACCACCCCGTGAGAACCCTCTGCGGCCATGAAAAGGTGGGGTCATGTAGTGCTGCCAAGGAAGACCCAACACAACAGGGAAATCAGGGTACTCAATAATATAAAAGGTTATCTGCTCCCTATGGGTCTCCTGCATAATCATCGTGACTGGTGCTGTAACCTCCCTAACAAAACCTGACCCTAATGGTTGACTGTCAAGTGCTTTAATGGGCAATGGAATGGGTAGGGGAGCCAATGTGATACATAACCGATTAGCTAAAGACCTGTCCATAAAGTTCCCAGCTGCGCCTAAATCAACCAGGCCTTATACTGGGGAACTACCTTGTGCTCAGGGAAGTTAACGTGTATGGTGAAGTGCGCAGCAGAGGGCTCTGAACGAGTGTTGTTTTGCGCTACCTGGGGTGACGCGATAATGCCCTGCCTCTCGCCTCCAGATCCAGAAGAACTCTGACGACAGCGTGCAGCAGAAAGTCCTCTCTTGTCACAAGAGTGACACTGGATTTGTCATCCTCCGTTCTCCCAGATCGCTGCACCACCAACCTCCATCGGAACATAATCCGGGTTGCAGGGGGCTGAAACAGGCAGGCCCCTTCTAGGACGTCCTCTGGAAGCCAGCAGGTTATCCAACCGGATTGCCATGTCCACCAGCTGGTTGAAAGTCAACATGGTATCCTGGCAGGCTATCTCCCTTCGGACATCCTCCCGCAGGCTGCACCGGAAGTGGTCGATGAGGGCCCGCTCGTTCCACCCGGACCCAGCCGCTAGACTTATAAACTCCAGGGCAAAGTCTTGTGCGATCCTCGTCCCCTGCCTCAGATGGCCCAGGCACTCGCCTGCCTCTCAGGCACCCGGAGTCAGGCGCAGGAGGGTAAATCACATAATAAATTGTTTATTCGGCAATACAGTGGTATGCAGCAATGCTTAAAACACTCCAGTGTGGTAAAACGGCGCACTGGGGAAAACAAGGCATCCCGGCAATACACAATACAATATAGCTCCACTGAGCTAATGTAACCTCAACAATAAACAATCACACACAAAGACAAGGGGGGCAGAGGAAATACTTATACAGGTAATCTTGAGGGGATATGAACCAGGTGTGTGTAATAAACAAGACAAAACAAATGGAATGATGAGATGAGGAGTGGCAGTGGCTAGAAGGCCGGTGACGACAAACGCCGACGCCTGCCCGAACAAGGAGAGGAGGCAGCTTCGAAGGAAGTTGTGACACTTCAGTTTCTGTTGGAAAGGAAAGGGTTAACACTGAAGAGAAAAACATATCCAATCTGGATTTTCTTTGCTGGTCTCTGGGGAGATAAATCTAGCCATTGGCTAGGCCATTAGAAGCTAGATAAAGGAATCTGCCATTCAACTGTATTAGGGCAACATTTTGGAATGAAGGGGAATCAACCAATCACATTTTGACTTAATGGATGGGACCGTTTTTACAAACGAATGGAAACTCATGCCTTCTTGGGGGCCAACAGGTCACTCAGCAATTGCAATTGTGAGCTTTAGTTTTCCCACGGTCTAGCTAGCTAGCTAGCTAGTTTTTGTTGTCGGCTAGTTTGCAGCAGCTGCAACAGGTGTTATGAAAGAGGATGTTGTTACTAATTTGTTAGCTTCTCCCTTTTCAAGAATAACTTTCAACAAGAAGTCAAGTTTCAAATGATCATCATCTGGTGAGTGGAACTGTGTTTTTTATTGCAGCGCGCTTGCTGTTGTTAGAAAATAATTTATGTGTGTGAAACATTGTTGCATTTAAAGTGGAACTGACAGCATTTTATCAACATGAAATCTTTTTAAGATCTGTTCATATACACCGCCAGGAAGAATAATACTTTTTTTTTCTTTTTTCTGACAATCAACTTAGCTATTGTCATTTTCATGTTTTCATAAACTTTTAGAATATTCGGGAATTAGGTATACTAAGGCATTTGAGAAAATTCTATAGCAATATAGAGTGGGAAAGCGGCCAGACGTTTGGACAATTAATAGACACTGCAGTAAATAAAACAGAATAAAAGCATATGTTTTGTCCAGGACTGGAGTCTACACAGACCGGTGAGCAATAGGCAATCAGAGCTACAGTAGGCCTTTATACAAACAAGCCATTTGCCACACAGTCCTTCCGTCATTCACTTTGAACTTGACTGTGTGTTTACAGGCAGTTGCAACAGTGTGACTTTAGATAATTAGAACGCCTTCGCCAAAAGCCACAAAATACACCTGAATGGATTTCTGCAAATATGTAAACACCACGGGAGTCCTCTTACATTTGGGAACTTTACAGTCCTATTGATCAAACAACCATGAAAATGTAGGCTCTCTCTCCCTCAGTTATGCACATCAACAACAGCAACAGTATGTCATGACTCTCTCCTTGGTGAGGATCAAAGGTGCCAGATCAGCTTGGCAAATGGCTGACAGATAGCCAGACCCCCACTCTCTCCCACAGGAGAGGAGAAGGGGGAGTTGGGCCGGTTTTATGACTTAACAGCCAGTCATAAATAGTTTGCAGAAAAGGACTCCTTTTGGTCTCTAGTATGGGAAGAAAGAAATCTCTTTGCTACAGAGAGACTCCTGCCGCCTAAAAACACTAACGTCAAAAGATTGGACATTGGAACATTATTCCTGATCACCAAATGTTTGGAATGGTCAGTGGGGATCTAAAGGATAATCATGTCATATTGTTTATTATTTTGTGATATCATTAAGGATGGTATCAAGCAATAACTGTAACTCGGAAAGTGTACATATTATATCTATTAAGTTTACATCTAAATGTTGTATAAAATATATGATTAAGTATGAGAGTATTTTGGTTAAGATAGGAATGTGATTTTAGTCTTCTAATGTGATAATAGTTTTTCATATCAACTATGCACAGTGACTATCCATGCCCCGAGTGACATCAAATATTGTGTCATCACGATGGAACGCCCCTTTTACCCAGAGGGCATAAAAAGCCTTGAAAAACTAATTAACCTTCAGGCAAGAAATGTCAGAGTGGTGACTGCACATTATAATGATTAGAACTTTGAATCAAAGAACAGGAAGCGTGGAGCTGTGGCTACCTGGCTTAAAATGGTTAGTCCAGAAAGTCCAGCCGACGTGCAGTGGGAGCTAAACGTTACAAATGGTTGACTCTCTACAGACCAGAAAACGTGAGACGGTAGTCCATACGTTTGAAATGGAGAAACTCTGAAACTCTCAATCTCTATACGAGAAGAAGTTCATGCACTAGACATTATCATTTCAGTCTGCGGCTGTACATGTAAAGCAGTCTAGAACTTTGACTAAAGACACGAGTTGGGAAGGACAATCCCTCTCAGACAACCGATGGTACATCTGAAGTATCTATTCTAACCAACACTCCATTCGAAGACAAGCCGAGTCTCACCGAAGTGGGATAGGACACTCAAATCCTTTTTGAGAAAGTGGTTCAACAGAAAGACGTCGATCAAGGACAGCTACGCGTAAATATGCAATGCATTTCTTATCCGAATGAGCGGTGGTTTCCAAATGTAACAACGATAACTTGAATCTCTGTCTCTCCCTTTCACTCTCTTTCTATTGACCCCTCCTTCCGCTAACCAAGCAGTCATGCTATTGTTAGTCCAGTCCACTAGGGACCTGTTTTCATTGTATTACGTTAGTAATCAGTAACCTATACCGTGTGTGTGTGTTTGTATTCTGTGTTATTATTTAGTTAGTTAGTAAATAAATATTTCAGCCAATTTGTGTATTGCTGATTCATCAATAAGGTTAGGGTTCTTGCAGGTTCAAGGATTATGCGATGTTTAGAATGAGACTGATAAGGTAATGATTTAATAAGTGACTGTTATCGATATATAACATATATACAGTATATCTTCTAAGAGTTTATCTGGGAGATGGTAACTCGTTAAACAACTTATTCCGTGGTGCCCCAAATTCCTAATGAGTTAATTGTTACATGATTAATTTAATCGAGTGACAATTAAACATAGTTAGTTGATTTCGATAAATAACAGTCATCACATTAATGTAAGTCACGTCACGACAAAGATCAACAACTAATGCTAGCAAGAGCAAGATCGGGTAAAATCTAATGAAGGAACATTAGATAAACACTCTCAAACTTTTACAGCTAGTTGGTCTTCAAAATTGCACAGATAAACGATGGGCAATTGTAGCGTCCTCATCCTTCTGCAGCTTGCCTGCCAATGCATGCTTGTCCCAACCAAGCACCCAAACTAACTGGCTAAAGTTGGCTAACTTGCTAGCTAGCTACTTCCAGACACAAATGAGAGAACACCTCACTCTGACCATTTTACTCACCGTAGCAGAGCTGGTTAGGCTGTTTACATATTATCTAGAGCATTCTTGACTAACTATTTAAAAAATTGCCTACGTTTACTGACACAGGTCATATTCAGCAGGTGCTGCATGTTCGTAAATTCATCAGTTGTTCTGCGCTCTGGCACACTCAGACGAGAGTGCTCTGAAATTGGAGTAGATAGCCAGAGTGAATTTGCGAACGCAAGAGATATGCTAACTCGATAACAAGTTGTTCAAGTTCTTGCTAGCTAACCAAATGACACCTGCATCTCTAGCTGTGTATAGCCACTGTGACGTCACGAGAGGCTACACAGCTTTCAGCGGGATTGCTCAAGTAGTGCAAGGAGACAAGGTTCAAACAAAACAAGGATTTTATTATAGGTCTTGGGAAATTAACGAAAATATAACAAAATTCTGTTCTCTTGTGGCTCTTTAAGGGTTAACAGTTCAGGGATGTCTCTTCCACATCCAAAATCATAATTCTCACTCGCTCAGATAACTTTTCCCCAGCCTTACTGTAGTCCACGTTGCAGCTAGTGGCCAACCCAGCAAAAAGTCCTTCCAAATGTCTCTCACGTATTTCCACAGGTGCATATATCCCAAGGTGAGTATTTCCCAAAGGTAAGTATCTCCAAATCCTTATATTCCTCATGGAAGTGGACGTGCAGCACTCTTGTCCTCCAGAGAGCCCAGGTTGGAGACTGTGTCTCTTCCCTTCCCAAACCTTCAGCTCATCAGCTCCTCATTTGTTTCAGCTGCGTGGGAAGATTGGCCATAGAGGGGTGGAGTTCCCGACCATACCAGCAGATGGAGCCATAGCTGTCTGGGTTTGCAGCCACCTCAGGGGGATGTAACGTCCCTCCAGGACACAGCCTCTCGTGACATCACACATCCCCCTCCTCGGGACCGACGTCCTCGTCGGGGTAAAGGCAGCGAAGAAGGCATCACGCCGGGAGAGGGCGTCCGCATTGCCGTGGTGCTTGCCAGACTGCTCTCTCTTCAACTCCTCCAACTCTAGGACCAGGGACTCAGCCTCCTGTTGTCTCTCCTTGAGTTTCTTACTGAACGCATCAGCCTTGGTTTTAGCAGAGTTTAGCTTCTGTTGAGCAGCTTTCAGTTCCTTCTCTCTCTCTGCCTCCGCATTCTTCATCTTGTTCTCCAACACCTTGTACTTCTCCTCTGCCTTCTTCTGGACCTCCTTACTACTGCGCAGGGTCTCCTCACACTCCTCGATGGTCCTGCGCAGCCTCTCCAGCTCCTCCTGTTGCTTAGGGAAGGAGCTCTGTTGGAGTTTAGCCTGGAGGATATCTAACTCTTCTGTCTTCATGTCTAACTGTTGCTTTAACAAACGATACCTCTCAGCGGTCCCCTTCAGACCAGACAGTTCTTTGTCCAGATTCTGTAGCTCCGTCTCTGTGTCGGTCTGGGCACCTGCCATCCCTATCAGAGCCCGGGCGGGAGTGAGTAACTCGGAGGATTGCACCGGAGCCTTCCCAGGATGAGTCTTGCCTCTCCGTTTCCGAGGTACTCGGGTTATCCTCTCCTGAGACTCTCTCCAGAGTGGGTAAAAGGCTGGGCAGTCTCGTCCAATTAGGACAGGGACGGGGAGGGAATCAACCACCCCCACCGTCGTGTGTATGGTTCCCCGTGTGCTGGTCATTGTAAGTTCAGTAATGGGGTATTCTCTGGTGTCCCCATGGACACAGGAAACTGGGAGGACTTTCCCCGGGGTCAGACACGTTGGGCCCACCAAATCCTTACGCACCAGGGTGGCCCGGCTACCAGAATCCAGTAAGGCCTCCACATCATGGTGATTCACAGTTACCGGGCAGGTGGGGGGGTCGATCTGGGCCGCCATCTACGACTCCCAAGAGCGAGGCAAAACGGTGTGTGGGTGCTGAGCTGGAGGACTCCGCAGTGGGCATAGGTTCATCGGCTGGTTTCCCACACTGCCAGGAGATATGTCCCATCTCCCCACACCGGTAACACTGTCGAGTTTCCCCCTCCTGGTGTACTCTTCTTGGACCCGCCTGGTTTCTGGCTCCCCCTGGAGCCGGGATAAGTCCTGACGTGGCTGGGTTCGAGACCTTGGGGTCCTTTGGACGGGTTCTTCCCATTTGTGGTGGGGCCGCACTCCTGGGGTCTTTTCGGGAAGCATTCAGCATCTCCGCTGTGGCCTGGTACTTTTCCACAGCTTCCACGGTCAGATCAGCCGTGGTCAAGGCCTGTTGACTGATGAACCGTTTTGCCTCATAAGGCAGGGCGCGTAGGTAACGATCCACCACAACGGCCTCCACCACCGCCGCTGCTGTATTCCTCTGCGGATCCAGCCATTTCCTTGCGATTCGGACAAGTTCATGCATCTGCGCCCGAGGAGGTTGGTCTGGTTGGAAGGTCCAGCTGTGAAAGCGCTGGGCCATACCAAACTTTGTGAGTCCATATCTGCTGAAGATCTCAGACTTCAGGGCATCATAGTCAGTAACCTGGTCAGGGCCCAGGTCCCGGACAGCATTCAGCGATTCCCCGGTTAGAAAGGGGGCTAACAGACCAACCCACTGTTGCTTGGGCCAGGCTTCCCTAGTGGCCGTGGCCTCAAATGCATGCAGGTATGCCTCAATGTCATCGGTAGCTCCCATCTTAGATATAAAGTCACTTGCCTTTATTGGGCGGGTATTTTGGACCACCCTCTGTCTCTGCAACTGCAATTCCTCTGCCTTCAGAAGGTTGGCTTTCTTTTGCTCCTCCAAGAGAGCCACGTTTGCTTGCATCTGGGCTTGCTGGCCAGCAACAAGGGCTTTCAATATGTCCTCCATTTCAGTCGGCGGGGAGCCTACGGCCAACTTGGAAAACTGGGTGATCAAACCTTCGGTATCCTCCTCTGACATGCACTATTAACGCTTGAGCGTGCCCGTATTCTCCACCATCTGTGACGTCACGAGAGGCTACACAGCTTTCAGCGGGATTGCTCAAGTAGTGCAAGGAGACAAGGTTCAAACAAAACAAGGATTTTATTATAGGTCTTGGGAAATTAACGAAAATATAACAAAATTCTGTTCTCTTGTGGCTCTTTAAGGGTTAACAGTTCAGGGATGTCTCTTCCACATCCAAAATCATAATTCTCACTCGCTCAGATAACTTTTCCCCAGCCTTACTGTAGTCCACGTTGCAGCTAGTGGCCAACCCAGCAAAAAGTCCTTCCAAATGTCTCTCACGTATTTCCACAGGTGCATATATCCCAAGGTGAGTATTTCCCAAAGGTAAGTATCTCCAAATCCTTATATTCCTCATGGAAGTGGACGTGCAGCACTCTTGTCCTCCAGAGAGCCCAGGTTGGAGACTGTGTCTCTTCCCTTCCCAAACCTTCAGCTCATCAGCTCCTCATTTGTTTCAGCTGCGTGGGAAGATTGGCCATAGAGGGGTGGAGTTCCCGACCATACCAGCAGATGGAGCCATAGCTGTCTGGGTTTGCAGCCACCTCAGGGGGATGTAACGTCCCTCCAGGACACAGCCTCTCGTGACATCACACCACTTAAAAACGATATGAGGGGATAAAGTCAGTCACTCACCCACTCCTCCAATGGCATGACATGACATCCTCCTAGCAGCTAGCTACCTACCTAGCTAATGTTAGACTCTGTGTTTTTAGTTTGCTACGTAAATAGATACGCTAACCTATTAGCCATGTTATGACTGACTTGTGATCATTGCCCTTGCTAGTTTGATTGTATTGACGTTCCCAGTCTTAGTTACATTCGTAAAAAAAAAAAAAATCTCCAGAATATTGAGTAATTGAAACTGAAACAGTGCATCCCGAATGGAGGCAGCAAACAATGTACCAGGCCAGCTGTGATTTACAACCTGATAGCAAAATGTTTTGGACTACCAAGAAATGTATTGGTGAATTATATTAATCATGCATTGAACTGCATCCATCTGTTCTGCCAACAAGGCCTTAGTGTACGTCATTGAACGTTGAGTCAAATAGAACCTATTTTTAAAACATCTTATGAAGTTGGTTTTGTAGCATGAATTGGGAATTTGATATTTTTGCCTAATATTATGATTGTCTGTTTGTTTCATATCTGCAAAGTAGTTAAAACGCTGTCAGTTCCACTTTAAACTTTAACATCATGCTGTGTGTGACTGCTGTCTTTCCATCGGCACTATGCATGCGTGTAGTGTTGTCTTGAGAAGTGGGTATACTCTAATTTTGCCAAAAAGTTCCCAAATGGCCCACCCAGCAAAGGAACGGCACCCTGCGTGAAAAATCCTATATTGTTTTCCTATAGGTTTTTTCACTCTCCAAATCACTTTTTTTAATAGAATAAATACACTAATTTGATGGTCAAAGTCCACAACAATGCTTAAACAACATCAATTTGATTGGGTGGGCCTGTCAGGCCTGGCTCTCCAGTGGGTGGGCCTGTGTCCCCCCAGGCCCATCCATGTCTAGGCCCCTGATGCAAACAGTGCATGATGACAATTGCCGTCACAAATAGCCTACTAACCAACACTTTGGATTACATTTGTTCAAAACCTGGTTTGCGTACCCATTGTTGCCTTAGTTAGCATTTACTGGTAGATATTATAAGTTTAAACGTCTATCCTAACCGGAAACTGATGTCATTCTTCTGTGAGCTGCTCCATGCCAAAACCAGTTGAGAGCTGCATACTCTTGCTGCCTGCAGATGATATTCTGCTGATACTATGCTATGTGTGCGGTGCGTATGTGAATATATTTCATGTGCTTTGGGATTGTGTAGGCTACTTTGCGCATGATTTCTCTATTGTACTACATAATTGATCAAACGTATACCTCCGCTACACTACTTTGATAAGCATCAGCAAGAATTACGAAGTGAGTATACGCAATGACCACTGAAAAAAATAGTGGGTATGCGGTTTATACCTGCGTACAGTGGCGACCCGTTTTGAGCCCCACATTGTTTTTTGCCTTGCCTGTTTTCCGTGTTATTTTGGCATCAATACGTGTCACATATCAGTTTGCAAACAATGTAAAAAATATATAAACAAATTTGAGTTAATAAAGCAGCATAAAAACATGGTCTCTTTTTTGCTTTCTTCAGTAAGGCAGCTCCAAAATGCAGGTGTTTCAGCCTAGCTCAGTGCTTTCTGTGGTGGTGGGGCAGACAGCGGAAAATACGGAGCGTAGGTGTTGGTAATTTTGCACCGGTGGTAGTTGCACTGTGATTAGCTCAGTGTTTTGTCACTAGTGGGGACAGTATGTCACTGCCAAGTCTAAATGTAGAAATCGAAAATTCATGCCCCTTGGGTACTGCCATAGAGTTACATTAGAAGTGCCCATCCAAGAAGGCTCAAGGTCAATGACCACAGATAAAATGACGTCAAATCACGTTATATCTACAGTAGCTTTGATTGGACTGATCATGTCAACATCATACTTTCAAAATCTTAGCTAGCAGTCATCATCATGAATCAAGTCGACAATCTACTGGAAAATACTATTTAATCCTTGTCAAAAATCTGTGGGGGCTAAAGGGGTGGTTGGGGAGCGAGAGAGAAAAGCCCCGACCACTGCACCCGGTGGGTTTCCAGGTTGAGTCCCTACGACCATGGGAACAAGAGTGGGAACAGTTTTATACTGAGGGGTCGGAGGATGACGACGACGACGAGTTTCTGTTCCCTAACTTGTGGGGGCTCCCGGAGGAGTCCTCACTGGAGGAGGATTTGGCACGGAGAGTAAAGGACTGGTACAGTCATAGACCTCCAGCGCCGGTTCCCAGTCTGGTAAGACCCGTGCCTGCTCCTCGCACCAAGCCTGTGGTTCGTATCCCCAGTCCGGCCCGGCCCGTTCCTGCTCCTCGCACCAAACCGGTGGTGCATGTTCCCAGTCCGGTACGGCCCGTGCCTGCTCCCCGCACCAAGCCAGTGGTGCGTGTCGCCAGTCCGGCCCGGCCCGTTCCTGCTCCACGCACCAAGACAGTGGTGCGTGTTCCCAGTCCAGCATGGCCCGTTCCTGCTCCTCGCACCAAACCGGTGGTGCATGTTCCCAGTCCGGTACGGCCCGTGCCTGCTCCCCGCACCAAGCCAGTGGTGCGTGTCGCCAGTCCGGCCCGGCCCGTTCCTGCTCCTCGCACCAAGCCAGTGGTGCGTGTTCCCAGTCCAGCATGGCCCGTTCCTGCTCCTAGCACCAGACCAGTGGTGTGTGTTTCCAGTCCGGCACGGCCCGTGCCCTTTCCACCCGTTCAGCTGCTCCACTCCGGAGCCAGAGCAGTCCGCTCCACCGGTTCCCAGTCCAGCTCCGGTCAACGGTTCTACTCCGGAGCCAGAGCAGTCCGCTCCACCGGTGACTGATCCAGCTCTGGCGGTTGCTCCACTCTGGAGCCTGAGCAGTCCGCTCCACCGGTGCCCAGTCCAGCTCCGGTCAGCAGCTCCACTCCGGAACCAGAGTAGTCCGCTCCACCGGTGCCTGATCCAGCTCTGGTCGGTTGCTCCACTCCGGAGCCAGAGCAGTCCGCTCCACCGGTGCCCAGTCCAGCTCCGGTCAGCAGATCCACTCCGGAGCCAGAGCAGTCCGCTCCACCGGTGCGCAGTCCAGCTCCGGTCAGCGGCTCCACTCCGGAGCCAGAGCAGTCCGCTCCACCGGTGCGCAGTCCAGCTCCGGTCAGCGGCTCCACTCCAGGTCCAGACGTCAGCCCCTCTCTAGGTTCGGAGTCTCCCACACCAGGGTCCAGACAGGGATCGGTGCATCGTGGGAGGACTGAGAGGGAAAGCTCCGCGTTGAGGTCCAGACTGGTCCAGGGGTGCAACGCGGAGTCAGTAAGGGAGGAGACGTCACGCCCGGAGCCGAAGCCGCCACCGAGGCTGGAAGCCCACCCGGACCCTCCCCTGTTAAGAAGGTAGAAGGATTACTGTTATCGGTGCATCGTGTTAGACTATTCCAGGTATTCCTTAAAGAGGTAAGGTTTCAAGTGTCTCCGGAAGGTGGTCAGTGACTCCGCTGTCCTGGCGTCGTGGGGTGAGCTTGTTCCACCATTGGGGTCCCAGAGCAGCGAATAGCTTTGACTGGGCTGAGCGGGAACTGTGCTTCTGTAGAGGTAGGGGGGCTAGCAGGCCAGAGGTGGATGAACGTAGTGCCCTCGTTTGGGTGTAGGGTCTGATCAGAGCCTGAAGGTAAGGAGGTGCCGTTCCCCTCACAGCTCTGTAGGCAAGCACCATGGTTTTGTAGTAGATGCTAACTTCAACTGGAAGCCAGTGGAGTGTGCGGAGGAGCGGGGTGACATGAGAGAACTTGGGAAGGTTGAACACCAGACGAGCTGCAGCGTTCTGGATAAGTTGTAGGGGTTTAATGGCACAGGCAGGGAGCCCAGCCAACAGCGAGTTGCAGTAATCCAGACGGGAGATGACAAGTGCCTGGATTAGGACCTGTGCCGCTTTCTGTGTAAGGTAGGGTCGTACTCTGCAAATGTTGTAGAGCATGAACCTGCAGGATCGGGTCACCGCTTTGATGTTAGCGGAGAACGACAGGGTGTTGTCTAGGGTCACGCCGATGTTCTTTGCACTCTGGGAGGAGGACACAATGGAGTTGTCAACCGTGATGGCGAGATCATGGAGTGGGCAGTCCTTCCCCAGGAGGAAGAGCAGCTCCGTCTTGCCGAGGTTCAGCTTGAGGTGGTGTTTCGACATCCACACGGATATGTCTGCCAGACATTTAGAGATGCGATTTGCCACCTGCTTATCAGAAGGGGGAAAGGAGAAAATTAATTGTGTGTCGTCTGCATAGCAATGATAGGAGAGACCATGTGAGGATATGACAAAGCCAAGTGACTTGGTGTATAGAGAGAATAGGAGAGGGCCTAGAACTGAGCCCTGGGGGACACCAGTGGTGAGAGCACAGATTCTCGCCACGCCACCTGGTAGGAGCGACCTGTCAGGTAGGACGCAATCCAAGAGTGAGCAGCGCCGGAGATGCCCAACTCGGAGAGGGTGGAGCGGAGGATCTGATGGTTCACAGTATCAAAGGCAGCAGACAGGTCTAGAAGGATAAGAGCAGAGGAGAGAGAGTCAGCTTTAGCAGTGCGGAGAGCCTCCGTGACACAGAGAAGAGCTGTCTCTTGAAACCTGACTGGTTTGGATCAAGAAGAGATAGCAGGAGAGTTGGCTAGAGACGGCACGCTCAAGAGTTTTGGAGAGAAAAGAAAGAAGGGAGACTGGTCTGTAGTTGTTGACATCGGAGGGATCGAGTGTAGTTTTTTGAGGAGGGGTGCAACTCTCGCTCTCTTGAAGAAGGAAGGGACATAGCCAGTGGTCAAGGATGAGTTGATGAGCGAGGTGAGGTAAGGGAGAAGGTCCAGACGAGACTCCGCTTATAGCCATGTGTGGCAGTGGTAAGATGTTGGGACTGCTGTTGGGACTCTGCTGTTGGGACAGCTTTTTGTAGGCCCTAACAGTTTGTGGGCACCGTTTGTCACCGTTATAGTGCAATTAATGGTTTGTTTAGTGTTGTGTTGTGTAGTGGCTTTGCTGAGATGCATCCCACATTATTACTTTTTTTGCCCCACCAAGATGTACATGCTAAAAAAATCGCCAATGCCTGCTTATACCCTCCACTAGACCACTGGCCCTTTGCATTTACAAAAAGTGCACTCTCCTACGTGAGTGCTCTGGTATTACGGTTGCTGTCCTTTCAGAATCACGAACCTGTCACACACTGAAGGCCTATAGGTTCGACCCTGCGCAAACATGTCTATAATAGATCATGTTGTTAAGATATTAATATTTCAAGAAAGGAGTGTATATATTTGGCCTGGCGAAGCGGTTTTATGTCTGGTCTCGGGAAGAAATTACAAGTCCTCACTGTCCAAGACTGAGTCAAGACCGAGTACAAATGTATCCAATACCGAGACAAGACTGAGACACTCAATATGTGGTCTCGAGATCGGACTCATACTACAACACTGCCTAACAATGCACTTTGACTGCTCTACGAGTGGTCTGGATCACTCGGAAATGTGCAAAGGTTTTTAAGAGTCACTTTACTAACGAAGGCTCTGGGAAACATCTCAGCCTACTAAATATCCATCATAAGATGGTTCTAATGATCATCTTAACACTACGAAGGCTCTGGAAAATGAGGCCCAGTGCCCAGTTTACCAAAAGTATCTTAACGCTAAGTTCATCATTAGAACCATAAGAATCCTTGATTTGGGGAAATCGGGCCCTGGTCTTTATGCATGGTTGTGCATTGGAGAGTTTCAAATGATGTTTCATGTCCTATAGGTCCGTGGACAAAGATCCGTTTTTATATCATACCTTATTATTGATGTAGTTTATAGGCTCATCACAAATGGCCAGATCCTGACGTAGGCAAAACTAGAAACTGTTCTCCATGGGTCATGACCACTGTGGCCTCCTGTAGCTCAGTTGGTAGAGCATGGCGCTTGCAACGCCGGGGTTGTGGGTTCGATTCCCACGGGAGACCAGTATGAAAAATGTATGCACTCACCTAACTGTAAGTTGCTCTGGATGAGAGTGTCTGCTAAATGACTAAAATGTAAATGTCATGATGGGTGAATTTCATCTGGCTGCTTATGTTGTCTAAACTTGTAGGAACTGAAGCTTGTGGTGATCGGTGGCATGTTATTGAACCTATCCACTATTATGTAGGCTACAGGTTAGGTTGTAAAGGTGGTGGAAGTGACTGTCTAGTATCAAATCATTGGAATGAGAAAACTAAAAATCTATAACGTTTATCTGTTTATTCGATTACATATAAAGATCAAAACCATGATGAAATACCTATTTATAATTGTCTGTGCTGTCAGGAAGTCACATCTATTTATTGGCCAAAACGTATGGCGCACGGGTTGAACCAGAACCGATCATTAAAAACACAACATTTGAATAATCAAATCATTATTCAGTTTCTCGTTAATGAATATTTTCTTAAGACAATAAAAACAAAAAACAAATCTGTTTATGTGTTGTTTGATTTCAGATGCAATTATTAATTTATCCAAAAATTACACGGACCCAGCTGTATATTTGATCTATGCATTTGCCAGCACCAGTACCGCAAGCCTCCCTCTTATGCGCAAGTGAAGTGAGTTCGGAAAAACTGAAAGTATGCATCTTAGAAATCGTTTTCACATACAAACTATATGTCCGTACTCAGAATCAAATAGCCTACGAAAAAATAGCATGGTCGCTGTGGTAGAACGTTTATTTTGATTGGCGATGTTAAGCCTGATTTTAGAAGTGTCCATGTAAACAGGATTATTAGGGAAATCGTTCTTCTTACAAAGGATGTAAACGTTTTAAACGAACTATTATATCATTCTGACTATCCACAATAATTGTATTATTGTGTGCATATAACCGTACTCAATGGAGAGGAGTATTTGCCCATTGACTATAAATAGGGTATTTATCACAGACGTTACCATGTGTTGTGGTTGTGTGTATTGCCCCCCAGACACTAGGTAGAGCGACCAGGGGGCGGGCTATATTATAGTGCAGTCCAAAACAGGTACAGGTTGGCAGTGCGTAATTGCCGTATGACTTTTGACAGTCGACCGTGTTACTCCCTTTCTTTCCTGGATATGCCTGGACAGCGTTCTCTAAAAGTCTGAGCAAAAAGGTATCTGAATTGGGACTGATGGCTGCGGGCATCGATCACGGACGGGTCGGGGAGAGGTTGCAAGCGGCACTGGCCGGACTGCAGGAATTGCATTTCCTCAAGGAGAAACAGTGTGACATGGTAAACTGGGCACTGCGTATGGACCGGACGGACCGTCAGGGGACTGAGGAACAGCACTTGGAGGCGACCCTGTCAGCCCTCAAGCAAGAACTGGTAGGGTCCGCTTTTTCCATATGAAATATTATATGTTTTTTTCCCAATAAGAAATAGCCTATTTGGTTGATGCATAGGCTAAGCCTAAAACTTCAATTCCCGTAGAATATATAATTTAGTTAGAAAAACATGAACTTTGATTAGTTAGAATTATTATGCACGATTTAATTGGCAGTGGACAGAATATTTTATATGGTTCCAGATAGTCGATGTTTAAGCATTTAATTTGCACCGAAAATGCTATAATTACGCAGGTATTACGCAGATATAGTCGGTTGATATCGTGATCTATCTTGCCTGTTCTATCATTGTCAGTTGGCACAGTTTTTTTCATGATTACAGTTGGGGAGTGGGAGTCATAACTCAAGGTTCATTTCAGGATCACAGGACACTGGGAATAGGGGAGTTCAGTGTCTCTGATCATTAACCATTTTAATGGCAGTGGAAACATACAATTGGCCCTTGGCTGTAGATTCACCCCATGTAACTCAGAGATAGTTTGACCCTATTGTATTTCTGTTGAATCATTTTGTGAAGAGTCATTTGTTAGGAATCAATCTAATGATATGCACCTTTATCAAAGAAATTACTAAACTGAAGCTACAGAATTTCAGGATCAGCTTAAAGCCATGTTACTGTATTAACCATTTTTTAAACAATTTGTGGTCAGCATAACAGATAGTGTATATTTGAAAATCTGTGATTGTTCCTTCCTGCAATATGTTTCCAATTCCAATCAATAACACTGTATATGGTAGTAATATGTATAACAGGCAGTGAGCATTGATGAAGCCCCCAAATAGCACCACATCATGCAAAAGGAAAATACAGCCCCTCTTCCCCCTCACAAGCTTCTCAAAGGGCTAGTGAAGAAGGTTGCCTGTAACACTTTTTTGGAATGGTATTACCCCTAGCTGCTAGTCCTGGCTGCTTAAGCAAACATGGTCTGTCCCCCCCACTAAAGTTTACACAATGGCCAGTGCCTCTCTGCAGGGGACAAATTAGTTATCCACCGATTGCATCCCTAAGCTCCCCCTTGTCCTCCACTGGTTAATCATCAGCCACGCTCTGTCATTGTTTTTTGTTTTCTAAGTGTATAACCTCTGGCGAGTGCACTGAGAGCTTCTTACTTAGTACGCTACAGAAACAGGAGATAGGCTCCTGTCTCGGACAAGGCTACTTACTAGTGTGTTAATGTGTCTTGTGCTATAACCTCTGATTCCTGTATGTATGCTGACTGTATCTGGTGTGTGCTGCAGTCTCATCTGCGCAGGCAGGATGTGGGGCAGAAGACACACCTGCAGCAACTGGACCAGCAGATAAGTGATCTAAAGCTGGATGTGTGCAAGGCCTCCACTGAGCAAATGGAGAGCAACAGTAGACCCAGCTCAGGTCAGTAGTACACACACACACACACACACACACACACACACACACACACACACACACACACACACACACACACACACACACACACACACACACACACACACACACACACACACACACACACACACACCCTTATACTTGTTCACAATCTTATCATACAAATGGACTTGCACTCTGCCGGCCTAAGAGCACATTGACATCAGGACATACCGCCCCGTAGCACTCACTTCTGTCATCATGAAGTGCATTGAGAGGCTAGTTAAGGATCATATCACCACTAGCTTACCTGACACCCTAGACCCACTTCAATTTGCTTACCGCCCCAATAGATCCACAGATGATGCAATCGCCATCGCACTGCACAATGCCCTATCCCATCTGGAGAAGAGGAATACCTACGTAAGAATGCTGTTCATTGACTATAGCTCAGCATTCAACACCATAGCACCCTCCAAGCTCATCATTAAGCTTGGGGCCCTGGGTCTGAACCCCGCCCTGTGCAACTGGGTCCTAGACTTCCTGACGGGCTGCCCCCAGGTGGTGAAGGTAGGAAACAACACCTCCACTTCGCTGATCCTCAACACACAAGGGTGCGTGCTCAGCCCCCTCCTGTACTCCCTGTTCACCCATGACTGCGTGGCCATGCACACCTCCAACTCAATCATCAACTTTGCAGACGACACAACAATAGTAGGCCTAATTACCAACAATGACGAGACAGCCTACAGGGAGGAGGTGAGGACCCTGGGAGTGTGGTGCCAGGAAAATAACCTCTCACTCAATGTCAACAAAACAAAGGAGCTGATCGTGGACTTCAGGAAACAGCAGAGGGAGCACGCCCTGCAGTAGAGAAGGTGGAAAGCTTCAATTTCCTCGGCGTACACATCACGGACAATCTGAAATGGTCCACCCACACATACAGTGTGGTGAAGAAGGCGCAACAGCGCCTCTTCAACCTCAGAGGCTGAAGAAATTTGGCTTGGCACCTAAAACCCTCACAAACCTTTACAAATGCACAATTGAGAGCATCCTGTCGGGCTGTATCATCGCCTGGTACGGCAACTGCACCTCCCGCAACCGCATTGCTCTTCAGAGGGTGGTGCGGTCTGCCCAACGCATTCCGGGGGCAAACTACCTGCCCTCAAGGACGCCTACAGCACCCGATGTCACAGGAAGGCCAAAAAGATAATCAAGGACAACAAACACCCGAGCCACTGCCTGTTCACCCCGCTATCATCCAGTAGGCGAGGTCAGTACAGGTGCATTAAAGCTGGGACCGAGAGACTGAAAAACAGCTTCTATCTTTCAGGCCATAAGACTGTTAAATAGCCATCAATAGGCGGCTTCTACCCAGTCACGTAACCCTGCACCATAGAGGCTTCTGCCCTATATACATAGACTTGGAATCACTGGCCACTTTAATAATGGAACACTAGTCACTTTAATAATGTTTACATATGTATATACTGTATTGTATTCTATTCTACTGTATTTTAGTCTATGCCACCGACATTGCCCATCCTAATATTTTATATTTCTTAATTCCATTCTTTTACTTTTAGATTTGTGTGTATTGTGTTTATTGTTGTGGATTGTTAGATATTACTGCACTGTTGGAGCTAGAAACACAAGTACTTCGTTACACCCGCAATAACATCTGCTAATGTGCCTAATACAATTTGATTTGATTTGATTTGATATTTCCACACATTTCTTGTTCTGGGCTGTGAGGGGAGTTGGCCGAAATACTACATTCTCTCCTCTCCTCCTCCAGGTTTCTATGACCTCAGCGATTGCGGCTCCTGCTCTCTGTCCAACTCCTGCACCTCGGTATACAGCGAGTGCCTCTCCTCCTCCTCCCAAACCAGCCTTCTCCCTCCCCATGGCCCCTCTGGACCTCACACCCTCAGTACAGCAGCCCAGAAGAATGTGGCATCCCGCCGGCGCTCCGTTGATGAGACCAGCACCCACCCTAACCCACCACGGGGGACAGGGCTGCACCTTGGCAGCAGTAGGATACGCACTGGCACCGCGGGCACCGACTGGGCTAGACAGAGACCCATGTCCACAGGTGAGCACCACCCTCAATACTGCACCTCAGGTAGACTTAGTCTAAACTAACGGTTATTGTGAGCTCATGATGTGTCTTCATCATGCTGTGATAGATTTTATGAACTCTATATTTGACTAGGGTCTAATTGGAAAATAGTTCTAAAGATCAATTGGATGCATTTCTGTTCCCTCAGGTGACCTGGACAGGATGTTGACTCCAGGACTGGGCAGCTACAAGTCTGTGGATGTGAAGAAATCCTCCCTGTGCTCCAACCTCTGGAGCTCAACCACCGTTGACCCCAAGTACCAGAGTAACCTGGTGTCCCGCAATGGGGCAGAGGTCTACCTCTACCCAAGCCCACTCCATGCCATAGCCCTCCAGAGCCCCATCTTCTCTCTGGGTTGGGAGCCGGCTGTCACGGAAGCCCCAGATGGCCAGGGGCCTCCGGCAGATGCTTTCCCCAGTGTGGAGACTCTTCAGAGGGGACGCAAGGAGAGGATGGAGCCCAAGCCCCTAGGATACATCAACAAGCTCCGCAAGGGGAGTATGAGCAAGATAAACGTCCGGACAGAGTTTGGCAGAGACAACATGCAGATGCCTCAGAATGATCGCCCAAGTTATCCCCACGAGGCGGATGAACTTGGAACAGTGAGTCCAGATGTCCCTCAGGTTCAGGTGCCTCCACAGCAGCAGGCCATGCTGTCACAGTCAGACATCAGACCAATGACCAGACAGAGGCAATCTGCCAGTCGGGAGCAGGTGAACTATGTGAACCTCACCCGGCAGGCACTGAGAACCCCATTTCTGGAGACTTCATACCGCTACTCCTACCCTGCAGCACTGAGGGGGTACAGATCTAGTGAGCTCCACACCACCACCTCCACCATAAACATATTCAGGGTGTCATCCGATGGGGTGAGTATGCGAGGCCATCCTGACCTGGGCCATGTGGAGGTCCCAGGAGGGGGAGGGGCGTCTGAACGTAAGCCGTCTGAAAGGAGGCTGGTGCCAAGTATGGGCGTGGCCCACAGCTCCAGCACAGAGGAAAGCCAAGGCTCTGATGAAGGGAGTCTGTGCCACCACTTGGCGCAGTCTGGCTTTGTCCATGCTCAGTTTGTCCCTGCAGGGTCACAGTGGGTCAAGCTGAGGCAGGCGGACCGCAAAAGCAAGGCTGTAAGGCTGAGGAGGAGAAGCTGTGAGAAGCCCAGCCGGGCCATGAGGCTCCAGCTACAGGGACACTCATCCAACGAGAGGACTAGGGAGACCAGTGTTGGAGCTAGGGGGGAGAGGGAGCTCAGAGTGCCAGAGAGAGGAAGGATGTCCCAGTCCCAGAGACCAGCCAGCTGCCTGATGAAGGAGTGCGGTCACTCAGGCTCTGAGTCCAGCCTCTGTGGCCCTGCCCTCTCATATGCCCAGCCACTGGCCATCCCTGCCACTAAGCCCACCAAACCCCGTAGACCCCACTACCCTGACCTAGACCAGCCACCCATCGATCAGAGGAAGAGGAGGCAGGGCACTCCCAAGTGGCCGTCAGATATGGAGATGTCCCAAGCCATGTGGGTTCAGGATCAGATGTCACATAGAGGGCTCCAGACTGGAGGGCCAGTGAGCAAGTCAGCCATTGGCTGGGGTGAGGGTGGGCCTCCTCGGGCTCTTCAACCCTTCGCCTTCTCATCCTCCTACTTCAGCCACCTCAATGCCAGATACCCTCCAGCCCCCTACCCCCTGTCCACACACTACCTGTCCCTGTGCGAGTCGGAGTACTCGGCCGACTGCACCTCTCTCTTCCACTCCAACATCACAGAGAGCAGCGAGGGCGACAGCGAGTCCAGCCAGAGTGAATCCCAGTCCCACTCGGACTCTGACAGAAGCCTGTCCCTGGACAAGGGGAGCAGGAAGGAAGGGGGTTTGGTGTGGGCCGAAGCCGCTCTGGGACCCATTGCCGCTGGACGGCCCCTCCAGCAGCTCCCCCGCCCGGAGCCCCCGGCGCGCCGCATCAAAGCCTCCCGAGTCCTGAAGAAGAAGATCCGCAGGTTCCAGCCCGCCTCCATGAAGGTCATGACCTTGGTGTAGTGGAGTGTCTGTGAAGCTTTAAGTGGAGACGGTTTCTGGATGATGTCACCTGTTCAGGAGTCAACACATCACATGACGAGTATCACCCAAAAACCTTTGTTTCATGAATGTCAGTGAAAAGATACACTGCAAAGCAAATCTGAAGAATTAGCTAATTACATTTGAGTCATTTAGCAGACATTCTTATCCAGAGTGACTTACAGTTAGTGCATTCATCTTAAGATAGCTAGGTGAGACAACCACATATCACAGTCGTAGTAAGTACATTTTTCTTCAATAAAGAAGTTATCAGCAAAGTTAGTGCCAGTAGGAAAAGACAAGTGTCATTGTTTTATATTGGGGGAGGGGGGAGATGGGGTAAGACTGACTGAGAAGTATTATTTAAGATACTATTTGACATTTTCGGAAGATGGGCAAAACATGTCTACATTTACTATTGTTAACCAAACTCAAGTGGACAAAATGATTTTTGCACTGTGCAAGTGTTTACTGCATTAGGAAAAAAAAGATTGAAATGGCATTTAACAATAGAAACAAAAAATGTATGTGATTAAGCAGTGTACACTCCAAATCTTCTATATTATTACTGTTATTGAAAACTGTGTCAAAACCCATATTTATTCAAATGTATTTTTTCCCTGCCAAGAAGTTTCCTTTCATTTGAAAGTTTGTTTCTTAAGTCCTTTGTTGTTGTTGTAATAAATTCTGTTCACAGTCATTTACTTCATCATATGTTAAATAACTTGCAGAAAATACACTTTATGACACTGTCATGAAGCATTATGAACATCCTGTGTCACTTTACTTGGACTAACAAAAAGCACTTTATGACACTGTCAATAAGCATTATGACCATCATAATCATATAAGCCAGAAAGGCCTATCACGTACATAACCTTATGTCAGTCATCACTCAAAAATAAGGTGTCTTGTCCTGCTCCTGAAATCTACTCCTGCATTCATACCAGTCATCAGCAACAGAGCATTGGGGTAGGTGCATGTCAATTTGTGCACAATTACAATGACAATTTAAAATGGTTAATTTCAGAAAATTTTATATAACATAAACATACTGTTGACAAGTCGGCTATGGTGTAATGGAATGTTTTTCCTTGTGTGGTAGGTTTTGTGGGTTTTGACACTCTTATGTAGGTGTCATAACCACCCATAAAATAACTACCGTGGTAGGTTTTGTGGGTTTTGACACACTTTTGTAGGTGTCATAACCAGCAATAAAATAATGCTATATATGTGTCATGACAGTGTTATGACCATATTATGACAGGTTATGACAAGTTTTGTCAGCTGTTATGACACATTATGACATGGTGATGACCGTGTCATAATGTGCTATGATGCTGGGTGTCAAGTAAAGTGTTACCTAGTTTGGTAACTGAGGTCATCATCAATAGTTTATCTCACAATCAACCCAGGCAATCATGTGCGGAAATAGAATGATGCTTATCAGAACACTGACATTTCTCTGGACGGATACACTAAGTATACAAAATATTAGGAAAACCTTCCTAAAATGAACTGTAGAAAGTGTCGAAAGTGTTCACAGGGATGCTGGCCCATGTTGACTCCAATGATTCCCACAGTTGTGTCAAGTTGGCTGGATGTCCTTTCGGTGGTGGACCATTCTTGATACACACAGGAAATAGTTGAGCATGAAAAACCCAGCAGCGTTGCAGTTCTTGACACTCAAACCGGTGCGCAGGGAACCTACTACCATACCCCATTCAAAGGCATTTAAATATTTTCTTGCCCATTCACCCTCTGAATGGCACACATACACAATCCACGTCTCAATTGTCTCAAGGCTTAAAAATCCTTCTTTAACCTGTCTCCACCCCTTCATCTACACTGATTGAAGTGGATTTAACAAGTGACATCAATAAGGGATCATAGCTTTCACCTTGATTCACCTGGTCAGTCTCACCTGGTCAGTCTATGTCATGGAAAGAGCAGGTGTTCCTAAGGTTTTGTACACTCAGTGTATGTGTTAGGCCTACACAAACACGCATCGTGAACTATCTCACACACATGCTTTCTCACAAACGCTGACATATAATTTAATTTTACGCACACACAAATACACACACACAGCATCAACAAAAAACAGCTGTGTAGCTCAGGTTTCTCCTGGGAGGGAGGGAGACTGGAGGATGAATGACGGAGAGACACATGGGATTAAGATGGCCTGAAAGACAGACGATAAGAGGGTTCTCATTTCAACACTGTCATGGGAGATAAGACAACAGGGCAGCTGCATGCAGAGAATCCCTCAATCTCATTTAGAAAATCTGCCCTTGTATCCTTTCATTATATATCCTTTACTTTGAAAGAGGTTTGAGGACAAGGTCATTGTAAGTAAGTAGTGAAGCCACAGGCCTTACACAAATAAGCCCACTTCCCGCTGTTCATATGTAATAACATCAGTATCTTCTGTCAGGCAGAATCAACCATGATCTAACAGTTTCCATATCCCATCTAAGAGGCTTAAGCGACTGACAAATATTTTAGGCATTTCATCAACTTTTTGCAAGTTTTACACCTCAGAGGTCTTATCGCCACGTATGCAAACATTCTCAATGATTCACCCTGACAACCAAAAGCACTTCAATTAATTCATCAATGAAAGTGTTTCTCTATCGTAAAGCTTTCTTGGAGAATAGACCCAGCACATGCAATTTTTTGCTATGTCTTTATTTTCCTGAACGTGTTGCAGAGTTGAAATCCAAACGGTCTATGTTAACATAATTAACATCAAAGATTACATCTTAGTCCCGCAGGTTGACCAGTGATAACAACTGCTCAGTTTAAGAGGTTGCAGTCAGCCTGACCTGTCTGGATCCATGTGACCTTTGACCCCTCCATAAAATGTGAAGGGAGGGAGAGGAGGGGTCATCAATGGGATTAGTGCCATGCTCAGAGGGAGGGCGGGAGCAGGGTTCGGGCAACGGCACTGTTCTTTGATTTTGACAAGGGGATCCAGAGCTACAGAGCACTGTATCATCTGCATATAAATGGATGAGAGAGCACTCCCTTGGTGACAGGCAGCGGCTGAGACAGCAGATGTTCTGACTTTATACACTGCACTCTTTGAGAGAGGTAGTTAGCAAACCAGGCCAAAGACCCCTCAGAGACACCAATACTCCTTAGCTGGCCCACAAGAATGAAATGGTCTACTGTATCAAAAGCTTTGACCAAGTCAATAAAAATAGCAGCACACCATTGCTTAGAATCAAGGTCAATGGTGACATCATTTAGGACCTTTAAGGTTGCAGTGACACATCCATAACCTGAGCGGAAACCAGATTGCATACCAGAGAGAATATAAAAGACATCAAGAAAGCCAGTCAGTTGATTATTGACAAGTTTTTCCAAAATAGAAATTGGCTTATAACAGTTAGGATCAGCTTGATCTCCCCTTTTAAATAAAGGACGCACCGTGGCTGCCTTCCAAGCAATGGGAACTTCCCCAGAGAGGAGAGACAGGTTAAAAGGTCAGAGATAGGCTCGGCGATGATAAGGACCGCAACCTGTTGTTTTTTTGGGGTCAAGTTTAAGGAGCTTCTTTAGCACCTCAGACTCATTGACCGCCTGCAGGGAGAAACTTTCTAGCAGGGCAGGGGAAAAAGCAGGAGGAGCATTGGGTCTCGTCGCATTAGAAGGGCTGGGAGATTAGGAAATGTTGGATGGGCAAGGAGGCATGGCTGAGTCAAATAGGAATCCTGACTTAATGATGTGGTGATTAAAGAGCTCAGCCATGCGCTCCTTGTCAGTAACAACCACATCATCAACTTTCAGGGACATGGGCATCTGTGAGGAGGAGGGTTTATTCTCCAGGTCTTTCACCATTTTCCAGAACTTCTTGGGGTTAGACCAACAGAGAGAGAACTGCTCCTTAAAGTAACTAACTTTGGCCTTGACTGCACTTATTTCTCATTTGCCTGAATGAGAGCCAGTCAACCTGAGTATGCGTGTGCTGAGCCTTTCGCCAAATGGAATTCTTGACGTGGAGCAACTCTGCCAGATCACGGTCGAACCAGGGGCTGAACCTGTTTTTAATTCTCATTCTTTTTTTATGGGGCCGTGTTTGTTAACAATACCATTGGAAATATCAAAAAGGAAGGTCCAAGCGTCTTCGACAGAGGGGATCAAGCTGATTCTATACAAATTTACAGAGGCCAGGTCATGAAGGAAAGCTTGCTCATCAAAGTTTTTTAGCAAGCATCTATGACAAATCAAGACGGGTCGTTTAACTGAGCAGCCATTGCCAATACAGGCTGTAAAACAGTGATCACTAATGTCATTACAGAAAACACCAGACTGATACCTATCAGGATTATTTGTGAGGATAACATCAAGGAGAGTAGCCTTTTCTGGGTGTTTGGAGTAATACCTTGTGGAATTGGTAATAATCTGAGGATGATTTAGGGAGTCCCATTGCTTTAGAACTTGGTCAGGTGGTTTAAGCATGTCCCAGTTTAGGTCACCTAGCAGGACAAATTCAGACTTAGTGTAAGGGGCCAGGAGAGAGCTTAGGGCAGGTAGGGTACAGGCCAGTGCTGATGGTGGACGATAACACCCAGCAACAGTCAACAAAGAGCTATTTGAAAGCTAATACAATTGTTTGGGGACAGACTTGGTAGAGACAACAGAGCACTGAAGGTGTTCCTTGGTAAAGATTGCGACTCCACCACCTTTGGAAGATCTGTCTTGCCGAAAAAGGTTATAACCAGAAAGGTTAACATCAGTGTTCAAAACACTCGTTCTTAACCACGTCTCAGTAATGACCAACACATCTGGATTGGAGCTGTGAACCCACACTTTCAATTGATCAATTTTAGCTTCTAGTGTTAACTTGCAGAAAACCCAGGCTTTTAAGAGAGCAGAAATCAGTGAAGCAGAAATCAGAGCACAAGTCAGAATTGGGGCTAGCAACAGTAGATGGGCCAGGGTGTACGTGCACATTTCCAGATATCATCAGCAGTAATACAATCAGGGCAAGGCAGAGGACAGGGAGAGCTCTGCAGTGTTGATTTTTTATGACATTTGAATGTGCATCAGATGGCAACAAGATGATATTGTACAGCAATTTCATCAGGTAACATGAACACAAAGTTGGCTAGAGGTGGTTAGAATAGGATGGGAGACCAAGAGTCTGTGTAACTAATAGAGAGTCAGAGTCAAACATTGTCTGTCCCACGGTCGGGTAAACAAGTTCATAGTCAACAAAGCACGCAGGAGTCATGGGGCAAATAGCATAAAGCACAATAACTAAATAAAACGACTTAGCCATTGTAAGTTCAAAGAGTCACTAGCCACAACAAGATAACTTGACAGAGTAGCTCTCTATGAGTCTGTAGCGTGTGATTTGGACGGAGCCAGGCGCAGGAGGTGTAAATCACAGAATAATGTTTTTTTAGGCAAATACAGAGGTTCGCAGCAATGTGTTAAACAACTACAGTGCGACTTAACGGCGCACTGGGGGAAAACAAAACACACGGGTGAATATCCCAGTGATAAAGTAAATAATGCTCCACCGATCTATCGACACCTCCACATGGAAACAATCACACAGAGGGAATACTTATACAGGGACTGATGCATCGTGAACTATCTCCATCTTTAACCAGGTGTTTGTAAAAAACAAGAAAAAACAAATGGAATGATGAGAAGAGGAGTGGCAGTGGCTAGAAGGCCGGTGACGACGAATGCCGAAGCCTGCCCAAACAAGGAGAGGAGGCAGCATCGGAGGAAGTCGTGACAGTACCCCCCCATTGACGCGCAGATCCAGCAGTGCGCCGACACCGGCCTCGGACATGGCCAGGAGGACGTGGAGCAGGGCGAGCTGGATGGCGACGGTGGAAATCCCGCAACAGGGAGGGATCGAGGACATCCTTCAAGGGGTTAATACGGTAATCAGGAGGGAGCAGCAAGCTATACGTAACCTCGTTAACTCTCCTCAGGACTTTGAACGGCCCCACAGACCGCGGCCTCAGCTTCCGGCAGGGCAGGCGGAGGGACAGGTTCCGGGTCGAGAGCCAGAACCGATCACCCGGTGCAAAGACCAGGGCCTCACTGCGGTGGCGGTTTGGCTTTCTGGCAACGCACGGCGCGCTGGAGGTGGATGTGGGCGGCGTTCCACGTCTCCTCCGTGCGCCGAAACCAGTCATCCACCGCAAGAGCTTTGTTGGGGAGTGTCACTGCACAGCTATTTTCAGGTCTCTCCAGATCTCTGGATGGGCCACTCAAGGACATTCAGAGACTTGTCCCGAAGCCACTACTGTGTTGTCTTGGCTGTGTGCTTAGGGTCGTTGTCCTGTTGGAAGGTGAACCTTCGCCCCAGTCTGAGGTCCTGAGTGCTCTGGAGCAGGTTTTCATCAAGGATCTCTCTGTACATTGCTCCGTTCATCTTTCCCTAACTCCTCACTAGTTTCCCAGTCCCTGCCACTGAAAAACATAATAATAATAATAATAATAATAATAATAATAATAATAATAATAATAATAATAATAATACTATAATAATATGCCATTTAGCAGACGCTTTTATCCAAAGTGACTTACAGTCATGTGTGCATAAATTTTTACGTATGGGTGGTCCCATACAAGCGCCATGCTCTACCAATTGAGCTACAGAGGACCACCCACAGCATGCCACCACCATGCTTCACCGTAGGGATGGTGCAAGGTTTCCTCCAGACGTGACGTTTAGCATTCAGGCCAAAGAGTTTAATCTTGGTTTCATCAGACCAGAGAATCTTGTTTCTCATCGTCTGAGAGTCCTTTAGGTGCCTTTTGGCAAACTCCAAGCGGACTGTCATGTGGTTTTTACTGAGGAGTGGCTTCCTCAGCAAGTGGGAAGGTGGGAATTGGCTCTTAAAAGAGCCTTTGTTTTGGGTTCGGGAAAGCACCAAAGCTAAATATTAGAATGTAAAATCTAATGACTAAAATTATATTATTTTACCTGGCATTCAAGTTTATCAAGGACTTACCTTGTAGGCCCCCTGTCTCGTATAACTTTCCTGTCAGTATCTACTGGTATCGTATCATATGGATGATTAGATCCACTACGTAGATTTGCTTTAATGAGCAAAACTAAGTATGTTTTATAAACTGGCACTCAAGTTTAAAACAAGGAGTTATCACTTTCCTGCCAGTCCTAAAGCATTTCCGTTGTATTGCCACAAAGTTATCTACAGTGGGGGGGAAAAGTATTTAGTCAGCCACCAATTGTGCTAGTTCTCCCAATTAGAAAGATGAGAGAGGCCTGTAATTTTCATCATAGGTACACGTCAACTATGACAGACAAATTGAGAAGAAAAAAAAATTAGAAAATCACATTGTAGGATTTTTAATGAATTTATTTGCAAATTATGGTGGAAAATAAGTAGTTGGTCACCTACAAACAAGCAAGATTTCTGGCTCTCACAGACCTGTAACTTCTTCTTTAAGAGGCTCCTCTGTCCTCCACTCGTTACCTGTATTAATGGCACCTGTTTGAACTTGTTATCAGTATAAAAGACACCTGTCCACAACCTCAAACAGTCACACTCCAAACTCCACTATGGCCAAGACCAAAGTGCTGTCAAAGGACACCAGAAAAAAAATTGTAGACTTGCACCAGCTTGGTTTGAAGAAATCAACTGTGGGAGCAATTATTAGGAAATGGAAGATATACAAGACCACTGATAATCTCCCTCGATCTGGGGCTCCACGCAAGATCTCACCCCGTGGGGTCAAAATGATCACAAGAACGGTGAGCAAAAATCCCAGAACCACACAGGGGGACCTAGTGAATGACCTGCAGAGAGCTGGGACCAAAGTAACAAAGCCTACCATCAGTAACACACTACGCCGCCAGGGACTCAAATCCTGCAGTGCCAGACGTGTCCCCCTGCTTAACAGTACATGTCCAGGCCCGTCTGAAGTTTGCTAGAGTGCATTTGGATGATCCAGAAGAGGATTGGGAGAATGTCATATGGTCAGATGAAACCAAAATATAATGTTTTGGTAAAAACTCAACTAGTCGTGTTTGGAGGACAAAGAATGCTGAGTTGCATTCAAAGAACACCATACCTACTGTGAAGCATGGGGGTGGAAACATCATGCTTTGGGGCTGTTTTTCTGCAAAGGGACCAGGACGACTGATCTGTGTAAAGGAAAGAATGAATGGGGCCATGTATCGTGAGATTTTGAGTGAAAACCTCCTTCCATCAGCAAGGGCATTGAAGATGAAATGTGGCTGGGTCTTTCAGCATGACAATGATCCCAAACACAGCGCCCGGGCAACGAAGGAGTGGCTTCGTAAGAAGCATTTCAAGGTCCTGGAGTGGACTAGCCAGTTTCCAGATCTCAACCCCATAGAAAATCTTTGGAGGGAGTTGAATGTCCGTGTTGCCCAGCGACAGCCCCAAAACATCACTGCTCTAGAGGAGATCTGCATGGAGGAATGGGCCAAAATACCAGCAACAGTGTGTGAAAACCTTGTGAAGACTTACAGAAAACGTTTGACCTGTGTCATTGCCAACAAAGGGTATATAACAAAGTATTGAGAAACTTTTGTTATTGACCAAATACTTATTTTCCACCATAATTTGCAAATAAATTCATAAAAAAATCCTACAATGTGATTTTCTGGATTTCTTTTCCACATTTTGTCTGTCATAGTTGACGTGTCCCTATGATGAAAATTACAGGCCTCTCTCATCTTTTTAAGTGGGAGAACTTGCACAATTGGTGGCTGACTAAATACATTTTCCCCCACTGTATTTGAACGCAAATGAAATCAAATGATTAAAGTGGACCAGTAAATCAACCAATAGAACGTAGTCACTAGCTAAAATAGTTTTTTTTATCTTTTGTGTGTGTTCTTTTCTTGTAGTCTACACAGCCTATCTACTGAGTGGATCTATTCCTCTAAGATACCAGTAGATACTGACAGGATGATAATATGAGGCCTATGACAGGTGACTCTTTGTTAAAATGGAATGTCAGTTTATAAAACATAACTTTAATCATTTGATTTGATTTGCGTTCTAATATATAGCTTTGTGGCAATACAACGGAAATGCTTTAGGACTGGCAGGAAAGTGATAACTCCTTGTTTTAAACTTGAATGCCAGTTTATAAAACATACTTAGTTTTGCTCACTAAAGCAAATCTGGCACACTCAGACGAGTGCTCTGAAATCGGAGTAGATAGTCAGAGAGAATTTATCAGCTACGTCTATCAACAGTTGTCGCAGTGACATTCTATTGAAATGGATACTTGCATAGTAGAGTCTTTTGTTTAGACATGTAGCTAGCTAGCTAGCTAATCCCAACTCATGACGTTACTACCCTGCATGAAAGCTAACCAACCAGGTTCAATGTTAGCTAACTAACATTAGGCTATAACTAGCAAAGCAAATGGCTCTGAGATAATAATATTTGGATCATACATGTAACGTTAGCTAGCGAGCCAGCCAGCTAACGTTACCTAGCTAGCAGCACACTTTAACTTGAAATTAAAGAACTTTCTGTCAAAATTAGAAACATGTAATAATCAAATTGACACTGGACTTCTGCATTTGCCAGAGTCTTTAGGGTGTCTATAGGTTTCCATCCAATTGGTAACAGATGTTCATGCAAATATTGTAAAATCTGCATAATGTGCACATTTCAGGGGTTCATTTAGGAACATTTGGTGCCGGACAACGTGACCGGGAAGATTTAAATTTACCAGCGTTTGAGAAATTTACCGGACATCCATATGCATTCAGAGCTGACTTGGCACAGCCAGCGCCATCAATAAACGAGGGATATTGGCCAAATGAACCACATTTACATGTCCTTAAAAACAGCCAAAGAAATGACAAAAACACTGTTCCTTGTGTTTCGATGTGTAGCATATGCAAAACTTTATACACCATTTTTTATTGTTTTTTAGGCTACTTTCGTAAAACAATAGTCTGTCTATCTCACAGTTCAGCTGTTGGAGATTTGAGCACTAAATGCATCAGTACATTGCATGCATAGGCCTTTAAGTGTAATTACGATGTACTTTAAATATTATTAAATATTTTGCAGGGTATATCAACATTTCAGTTATTACAATGTCGTTATAAAGAAAAGTATCGTAATTACAATGTTTCTACACAGTAACAAGCAACTTAGTGTAGAGTGAAACATATTGTGACTTACTCAAGTAATTACTATGTAGTTTACTATGTACAATGATGGCAGACACCCAATACAGTACTTGTAGTTGTGATCAATGGGAATCCATCTCAGTCTAGGAAAAACATTGTTACAGCACCTTTAAGTGTAATTACTATGTACTTCCAATATTATTAGATATTTTGCAGGGTATATCACAATTTCAGCTATTACATTGTCGTTATAAAGAAAATTATCGTAATTACAATGTTTCTACACAGGAACAAGCAACTTAATGTAAATTCTGTGATTATCTTTCATGGAACGTATGCAAACTGCTCTCTCCACTGCACATCTGGAGCAAGCGTCAACCACTCACAATATTTGGTTTATTTTTTATTAGCATTTATAGCCAGAACATGCTGTATCCTTAACAGTTAAACAGTAATGTGTGCAAAATCACGTTTATAGGGGATATGTAACAGTTCCATGCGCCTCATATCCAAAAACAAACTAACACATTTGTTTTTTTACAGCAGGAACACTCTTAATTTCTCTCACATTATCTCTACCTAGTGTTTGTGTGTGTGTGTGTGTGTGTGTGTGTGTGTGTGTGTGGTGTGTGTGTGTGCGTGTTTGTGTGAATGAGTGTGCAAAATCAGTGTTTATTTGAACTTAGGGAACAGTTCATTACGCCTCTTCTTTTTTATAGCGTCACTCATCTCTGCTGTTGCATTTTTGGTGAATCTTCTTGCGTATTGGTTGAGCGCCTCTTTAGAGCTGTCAAACGCTGGCTGTGAACGAAGGAACTCCGGCGCCACTATCATGATCTCTGCCAGAGGGGCACTCATTGCCAGAGTGTTGCGATGCACAACGCCATTGTGGAAAGCAGTGGATATTTCTTCCCTTCTTTTTGTAGGTCGCCAAGGCGCTTCTTGTACATTTTTGCTATGTTGTTCGGGGTTTTGGCTTTTAACATATACAATATAAAGCAATTTATTAATATGCTTGCTAAAATCTGAACACAATAGCACTTATTGTAAACATACATATTTATATATTTCCTTCTGCCATAACTCAAATAAGGCTTAAGCTAGAAACCAAATCAACTTTACCATGTACAGAATGATTGAGGATGTTAAATTAGAAAACATGATAACACTTATCCTTAAGTTGATGTTATATAGTAACTACATAGTAATGCTCTTAGTAACAACAATGTAGGTAAATAGTAATTGCAATGTAATTACAGTTTGATACATGTTATTACAAGACGCCTCCCCCTGAGTCCTCCCTCCCCCATACCTTCTTCCACGGGTTTAATAACCTAAGGCTCTAAACAATATTATCATGTAATTACATAGTTGCAATTCCAATAAAACATCAATACTATCTAGTAACTAATACTAAGTAGTTACTATTACTACTCAGGTAATTTGTTAATTTGATACTTTAAACTATATCAAATATGCCATATGGCTTTTGCCAGGGAGTTTTTGAGCCCAAAATTAAAAGTGTGTAGTGTAACCTTAATTAAGGTGTTGGAAAACAGAGTGGTAGTAGTAATGTAAATTGCCAGCTGGCTCCACTCGTATGCAGGCGCAGAACAAGCTGTTCAAATAATGTGATAACTCAACGTTGGGGCTGTGTGAACACTGTGTTTATATAATGATTTTGTGGTTAACTCTGGTCTGCTCTATCCTATGCGGGGTGAGGAGCAGTCAGCCAACCGTCCGGTTGGTGCATTTTATCCTTAAAGTGACAACTGCCCATGTGTGTTATACCTTAAACTTGCCCTTAAAGACAAGGTTCCATGCTACAATATCCACAAAAGTAACAATGTCACTTACAGAATCCCTAGGCAGTTGAAATATCCCAAAAGTACATATTTATTTGAGTGTTTTAAAGGTTACATTTAGATTGTCCCTCATATTTTTTTACTGCATCTGGACCTTGTTTCAGAACTCTACCCGTAAGGCACTATTTTATGACAAGAGGGTAACCCAAGCAACGAAACAAAGCTAACTCATGCTAGCTCAATGTTTATCATCTAACGTCCCTTTGCCGTCTAGCCTGTGCAGGAGTGGGCTAGCTGCACTTCAAACTGATTTTAGTAAATTAACAGGAATATGTGTTGACATAAACAGTAGGTACGGTACACTTGAAGTCGGAAGTTTACATACACCTTAGCCAAATACATTTAAACTCAGTTTTTCACAATTCCTGACATTTAATCCTAGTAAATATTCCCTGTTTTAGGTCAGTTAGGATCACCACTTTATTTTAAGAATGTGAAATGTCATAATAATAGTAGAGAGAATGATTTCTTTCAGCTTTTATTTCTTTCATCACATTAACAGTGGGTCAGAAGTTTACATACACTCAATTAGTATTTGGTAGCATTGCCTTTAAATTGTTTAACTTGGGTCAAACGTTTCGGGTAGCCTTACCACAAGCTTCCCACAATAAGTTGGGTGAACTTTGGCCCATTCCTCCTGACAGAGCTGGTGTAACTGAGTCAGGTCTGTAGGCATCCTTGCTCGCACACGCATTTCAGTTCTGCCCACACTTTTTCTATAGAATTGAGGTCAGAGCTTTGTGATGGTGTGATGAGGTGGTGTTGAAGGAGTCAGGCGCAGGAGGGTAAATCACAGAATAACAGGCTTTAATCCGCAAAATACAGGTTTACGCAGAACTGCGTCAAACACACTCCAGGTCACAAAACAGGTGCACTGGAAAATACCAGGCACACAGGAAAATACTCCCGTCGTACAAAATACATGAGCTCCACAGAGCTTCACTAACCTTCACAATAAAAAATCACCCACAAGGACAAGGGGGCAGAGGGAACACTTATACACAGACTAATTAGTGGATTAGAACCAGGTGTGTGTGATAACGAGACAAGACCATTGTGATGATGATTGGGGCGGCAGTGGTTAGTACTCCGGTGACGACGAACGCCGAAGCCAACCAGAACAAGGAGGGGAGGCAGCCTTGGCCGAAGTCGTGACAGTATTCCCCGACGCGCAGCTCCAGCAGCGCGCCGACGGCCAGGAGGACGCGGAACAGGTCGAGCCGAATGGGGTGGGCTCTAGGATATCCCTCACCGGGACCCAGCACCGTTCCTCCAGATCGTACCCCTCCCACTCCATGAGGTACTGAAGGCCCCCCACCCAGAGGAGGTGGAGGAACCTCCCGCACCTCAGACTCCTGGAGCGGACCAACCATCACCGGCCTGAGGAGAGACACATGAAACGAGGGGTTAATACTGTAATCAGGGGGAAGTAACAACCTATACGTAACCTCGTTGATTCTCCTCAGGACTTTGAACGGCCCCATAAACCGCAGGCTCAGCTTCCGGCAGGGCAGGCGGAGGGACAGATTACGGCTCGAGAGCCAGACCCGATCCCCCGGTACAAAAACCGGGGCCTCACTGCGGTGATGGTCAGCGTATGCCTTCTGACGACGCAAGGAAGCGTCCCACGTCTACTCCGCACGCCGAAACCAGTCATCCACCGCAGGAGCCTCGGTCTGGCTCTGGTGCCACGGTGCCAGAACCGGTTGGTAACCTAAAACACATTGGAATGGCGTTAGGTTAGTGGAGGAGTGGCGGAGAGAGTTCTGGGCATATTCTGCCCATGGCAAGAACACCAACCACTCCCCTGGCCGGTCCTGGCAGTAGGACCGCAGGAACCTACCCACATCCTGATTTACTCGTTTTACCTGTCCATTTGACTCAGGGTGGAACCCAGACTGAGGCTGACCGAGACCTCCAGACGTTCTATGAACGCTTTCCAAACCTTGGACGTGAACTGGAGACCTCGGTCGGACACGATATCCTCTGGCACCCCGTAGTGCCGAAAGACGTGAGTAAACAGGGCCTCCGCAGTCTGCAGGGCCGTGGGGAGACCGGGCAGAGGAAGGAGGTGGCAGGACTTGGAGAAGCGGTCCACAACGACCAGGATGGTGGTGTTACCTTGGGAGAGGGGAAGATCGGTAAGGAAATCAACACTCAGGTGAGACCATGGTCATTGTGGAACTGGTAAAGGTTGTAACTTACCCGCTGGGAGCTGCCTAGGTCCCTTAATCTGGGCGCACATCGAACAGGAGGAGACATACACCCTCACGTCCTTAGCCAATGTAGGCCACCAGTACTTTCCGGTCAGGCAGCGCACTGTACGACCGATACCTGGGTGACCAGAGGAGGGTGATGTGTGTGCCCAGTAGATCAAACGATCACAGATAAGAGCAGGCACGTACCGCAGCCCAGTAGGACACTGCGGTGGAGATGGATCTGTGTGTCACGGTTCAGACAGACGACAAGAGGACCACAATTGCGTCACACCAGAAAGTTTATTTAAACTTAAGGGGAAAGGGATGTAGGGAGTGAGTGAAGGCTCCAGGGGTTATCCCGTCCGATGTGCTGGGTCTGTGCCTCCCCCCAGTGGCAGCGATGCGTCCGATGACGCCGGTGGTTGGTGGTCCAGAAGTCCTGGGGGGGGGAGGAAACACAGACACAACGGGGCGGAATGAAACCAGGCAGCAGTACAGTTCAAGGGAAATCCAAAAGACGTAGTAGCAAGGCAGAAGGCTGGTCAGAGTTACCGGGATTGAAGAGTAGTCAGGAGTCGTAATGGCAGAAGCAGGTCTGGATCTCCTGAGGCAGAAGAGTATCCAAAAACCAGGCAGGTCCGGGGTCACAAAACCAGGGTGAGCCAGAAGCGCGAGCAAACAGGTTCCGGGTGTGAGCTTTGCAGACGATCTGACACCGGAGAGCTGAAAGACAGGGCCTTAAATACTGGGAGAGGTTAGTGGGTAATGCAGCGCAGCTGGCAGAGTAATTAGAGCCGAGCAGAGCAGGGACAGGTGGAGCTAGTTAGGCTGAGTAGAGCGAGGGAGGTGAGCAGAGTGGAAGATAGTGGAAACCAATTAAGGTGGTAACCCGGTGGAGTGAGAGGGCTCATGACACTGTGCGTAATGCCTGCTCTATATCCGTGTCCATCGCCCATACTACCTGCGCCACAATGCTGGAGGCCGGGAGTATGGGGGTGTTGTCTCTGGGCCTCTCCTCTGTGTCATACAGCCAGGACAGTGCGTCTGCCTTCACGTTCTTTATACCCGGAATGTAAGATAGTGTAAAATCAAACCGGGTGAAGAATAGGTTCCTGGCGAGGATTCAGCCTCCTCACTGCCTGGATGTACTCCAGGTTACGGTGGTCCGTCCAGACGAGGAAAGGGTGTTTCGCCCCTTCGAGCCAATGCCTCCACACGGTCAAGGCTTGGACAACAGCCAACAGCTCCCGATCAACAACGTCGAAGTTCTGCTCCGCCGGGCTGAGCTTCTTAGAGAAGAAGGCACAGGGACGGAGCTTGGGTGGCGAACCCGAGCGTTGAGACAGAACGGTAGTGATGAATCGGGGTGGGCCAGTACTGGGGCTGAGGTGAACAGACCCCACAGTTTGCTGAAGGCCAGGTCAGCCTCAGAAGACCAGCGGAGCCGGGATGCCCCACCCTTCAAAAGGGATGTAATGGGAGCTGCGACCTTGACAAAGCCCCGGATAAACCTCCGATAGTAGTTGGCAAAGCCAAGGAAGCGCTGCACTTCCTTAACCGTGGTTGAAATCAGCCAATTACGCATGGCAGAAATGCGATCTCCCTCCATCTCCACACCTGAGGTGGAAATGCGGTATCCAAGGAAGGAGACCGACTGCTGGAAAAACATACACTTCTTTGCCTTAGCATAAAGGTCATTTTCCAACAGTCGGGCCAGCACCTTGCGAACCATGGACGCATGCTCGGCGTACGCAGCGGAATACACCAGGATGTCATAGATGTAGACCACTACACCGCGACCAAGCATGTCCCGAAACACCTCGTTCACAAAGGACTGGAAAACTGAGGGAGCCTTCATCAAACCATAGGGCATCACCAGGTATTCATAATGCCCCGTGGTTGTGCTGAATGCTGTCTTCCACTCATCTCCCTCTCGGATACGCACCAGGTTGTACGCACTCCTGAGATCTAATTTGGTGAAGAAGCGCGCTCCATACATTGATTCAATCACCGAAGGAATGAGGGGGAGAGGATAACTAAATCTTATTGCCTCCCTGTTCAGTGGTCGATAATCAATGCACGGGCGCAGACCATGTCCTTCTCCTTCACAAAGAAGAAACTCGAGGTGAAGTGGAGGGACGTATATACCCCTGGCGCAGGGACTCTGTGACATAGGTTTCCATAGCCACCGTTTCAGGGGGTATATATGACTCCTGGGAGGTACAGCGTCTACCCGGAGGTTTATCGCGCAATCCCCCGCCCAATGAGGAGGTAATTTAGTCGCCTATGTTTTAGAGAACGCTTGCGCCAGATCAAAGTATTCAGGGGAAATGCGCACGGTGGAGGTACTGTCTGGACTTTCCACCGTGGTTGCATCAACGGAAACATCAAGACACCTACCCTGACACTCTCGTGACCACCCCGTGAGAGCCCTCTGCGGCCATGAGGAGGTGGGGTTGTGGAATGCTAGCCAAGGGATACCTAATACCACAGGGAAAGCAGGAGATTCAATAATCGAAAAAATAACCTGCTCAAAATGAGTCTCCTGGATGATCATAGTGACTGGTATCGTGACTTCCGTAACAAACCTGGACCCTATTGGTCGACTCTTGAGTGCTCTGATGGGGTGTGGAATGGATAGGGGAACCAATGTTATGCCTTGACGGCGTGCGAATGCCCTGTCCATAAGTTCCCAGCTGCGCCTGAATTGACTAGTGCCTTACACTGGGGAACTACCATGAGATCGGGAAAGTGGATAGATAGGGTACAGTGTGCAGCAGAGGGCTCTGAACAAGTGTGGGTGTTCAATACCTGGGGTGATGCGTGAGTGCCCTGGCCAAAAGAACGTTGACTTCGACGTGTAGTGTATTGTCCCTTCTTGCCAACAGAGTGGCACTGTCGCTGTCCTCCTCCGCTCTCTCGGCCGGCGGCTCCACCCAGCTCCATCGGCTCGGGATCCGAGTCGTCCGGGGTGGAAACGGGCAGACCCCTACCAGGATGTCCTCTGGCTGCCAGCAGGTTGTCCAAACGAATGGCCATGTCCACCAGTTTGTTGAAGGACAACATGGTGTCTCGGCAGGCTAGCTACCGTCAAACGTCCTCCCGCAGATGGCACCGGAAATGGTCGATCAGGGTCCGCTCGTTCCACACGGACCTCGCTGCCAGCGTCCGAAACTCCAATGCGAAGTCCTGCGCGGTCCTCGTCCCCTGCCTCAGATGGACCAGTCGCTCACCCGCCTCTCTACCCTCGGGCGGGTGATCGAAGACCGCCTGAAAGAGGTGAGCGAACTCCCTGTAGTCCTCCAACGCGGCTCCTCCTTCGTTCCACACCACATTGGCCCACTCCAGGGCTTTCCCACAGAGGCAGGAAACGAGGAAGCATACCTTCTCCTGCTCCGATGGTTCCGGCCTGATGCTGGTGAAGTAAAGCTCCAATTGGAGGAGGAATCCCTGGCACAGCGTTGTCGTCCCATCAAACACCCTTGGTCGGGATATCTGGATCCCTCCGGGTGCTGGGGTGTAGGTGGCTGGATCCAGATGGTCAGCTGGTCTCGACAGATCGGGTTCTCTCCTCTCCAGGCGTTGGACGATCTGAAGAACCCAATCCATTGCTTCCCCCAAGCTGGCCAGCATCGTGGAATGCTCCTGGACCTGTGCCACAACTCCAGGCATGCGCTCTTCTCCCACTGACTCCATATTTGGATGGGTGATTCTGTGATGAGGTGGTGTTGAAGAAGTCAGGCGCAGGAGAATAACAGGCTTTAATCTGCAAAATACAGGTTTACGCAGAACTGTGTCAAACACACTCCAGGCTACAAAACAGGTGCACTATAAACTACAAGGCACAAAGGAAAATACTCCCGTCTAAAAAAATATACGAGCTCCACCGAGCTTCACTGACCTTCACAATAAACAATCACCCACAACGACAAGGGGGCAGAGGGAACACTTATACATGGACTAATTAGGGGATTAGAACCAGGTGTGTGTGATAACGAGACAAGACAATTGTGATGATGTTTGGGGTGGCAGTGGTTAGTACTCCGGTGACGACGAACGCCGAAGCCTGCCCGAACAAGGAGGGGAGGCAGCCTCGGCCAAAGTCGTGACAGATGGCCACTCCAATACCTTGACCTTGTTGTCCTTAAGCCATTTTTCCATAACTTTGGAAGCATGCTTGGGGTCATTGTCCATTTGGAAGACCCATTTGCGACCAAGCTTTAACTTCCTAACTGATGTCTTGAGATGTTGCTTCAATATATCCACATAATTTTCCTTCCTCATGATGCCATCTATTTTGTGAAGTGCAACAGTCCCTCCTGCAGCAAAGCACCCCCACAGCATGATGCTGCCACCCCCTTGCTTCACGGTTGGGATGGTGTTCTTCGGCTTGCAAGCTACCCCCTTTTTCTTCCAAACATAACGACTGTCATTATGGCCAAACAGTTCTATTTTTGTATAATCAGACCAGAGGACATTTCTCAAAAAAGTACGACATTTGACCCCATGTGCAGTTGCAAACCATAGTCTGGCTTTTTTATGGTGGTTTTGGAGCAATGGCTTCTTCCCTACAGAGCGGCCTTTCAGGTTATGTCGATATAGGACTCGTTTTGCTGTGGATATAGATACTTTTGTACCTCTTTCCTCCAGCATCTTCACAAGGTCCTTTGCTGTTGTTCTGGGATTGATTTGCCCTTTTCGCACCAAAGTACGTTCATCTCTAGAAGACAGAACGCGTCTCCTTCCTGAGCAGTATGACGGCTGCGTGGTCCCATGGTGTTTATACTTGCGTACTATTGTTTGTACAGATGAACGTGGTACCTTCAGGCATTTGGAAATTGCTCCCAAGGATGAACCAGACTTGTGGAGGTCTACAAAAAAAAATATGAGGTCTTGGCTGATTTCTTTTGATTTTCCCATGATGTCAAGCAAAGTATGTGTTCTTTACTTTACTATTTATATTTTTGACAACTTTTACTTTTACTTCACTACATTCCTAAAGAAATGGTCCAATTCACACACACCAAGAGAACATCCCTGGTCATCCCTACTGCCTCTTATCTGGCAGGCTCACTAAACACAAATGCTTAGTTTGTAAATTGTGTCTGAGTGTTGGAATGTGCCCCTGGCTATCCGTAAATAAATAAAAAACAAGAAAATTGTGCTGTCTGGTTTGCGCAATGTAATGAATGTGAAATTATTTATATTTTTACTTTTACTTTTGATACTTAAGTATATTTAAAATTAAATACTTTTAGACTTTTACTCAAGTAGTATTTCACTGGGTGACTTTCACTGTTACTTGAGTAATTTTCTGTTAGGGTATCTTTACTTTTACTCAAGTATGACAATTGGGTACTTTTTCCACGACTGCTACATTGTTTATATTTTTTGTTGTATTAGGTTATTACTTATGTGGAAATTGGTATATCACTTCTTAAGTAACTACAAAGTTGGTAACAACTTCTAATGAGCTGGCTAGAGCTATGGCATACAACTACAACTACCTAGCAAGCTAAAGCAGCCATTTTGTCTAGCTAACAGTAACTACCAGCAAATGGTTTGGCTAAGCTAACCTTAGCCAGTACCACACTGACAGTAGACTAGCCTAGCTAGTAACATCAACCTTAGTTAGCTTATTAACTTAGGTTGCTAGCTAGCTAACTAGGCTACTGTACAGGCTAGTGACTTTACATTTGCTTATGAAGGACATCTAAATTAGATCCAGACTATTTGAGTGGGCTTCTATTTGGCTACACATGGCCAAGCTATAGCCAGGCTAAACATGGCAAATGGCTACACATGACCAATCTATAGCCAGGCTCCTAGCTAATGCTACTATAATATAATTAGCTAGCTACCTACTGTAGTTAGCTAGCCATCAAAAAGTTAGCTGACAGTTGGGTAACCAATATAAGCTGGCTAGCCAACAATCGCTGTCAGCAAACTGGCTTATCCTGCTATGGCAACGATTAACATGCCTTTTGCATCTGTTACAATCTTAGATAGATAATAAACCAAGTGAAGATAATACAATTAGCAAATTAAAACTAGCTAGCTACTGTTTGTGTAAACTAGCTACATTCCAGCTGTGTCACTTAGTCTTTAGCTAACATTTTCTAGCTAGCTAGCTAGCTGGGACCGCGAACGAGATGGTCCACAAAAGGCGCCTCATTTCCACTGAGTTGTCACATGAAATCCACCGATTATCAAGATAAATTCAATTTTAAATTTTAACTACATTAATATCTTACTATTTATTTACCTTGGTTGTCCTTGGTCAACATTGACTGTCTCTGTACTTTTGTCCTCGATGTTGTTCAACAACATGTGAACAAGTGAACTTTTTTTTTCTTGCTGATACAAATTTTAACTCTTAAAGTGTGCGCCACAAATCCAATACTGTTTTAACCTGACCAATTGAACATGTGCTAAGTGATATACTGTTGTCAAAAAACTTTAGAAAAACTAAAAAAAAGGTTATCAAATACCTCCAGAAGAAAGGCTTGCTCAAGAAATCTGTGATGTGTCCTATCTGTGTCCCCAAGCAAAAAATTATCCGGCATGCATGCAAAGATGGATACATATGGTAAGTTAATGTTACAATTGATTGGCCTAGAGAACTTTAGGAAAGTTTGAAACAAGGAGTATTGTAAGAAATGTTTGAATATGTAAATGTACAGTCAATCAAACTTTCATCTTGAGCTGGTATGTAGCCTAGTTACAGTAAGGGAAACAAGTATTTGATCCAAATTAAATCAAATTTCATTGGCCACATGCCCAGAATACAACAGGTGCAGACATTACAGTGAAATGCTTACTTACAGCCCTTAACCAACAGTGCATTTATTTTTAATGAAAAAGTAGAATAAAATAAAAAAGTGTTGAGAAAAAAAGATTAGAAGTAAAATAAAATAACAGTAGGGAGGCTATATACAGTGGGGAAAAAAGTATTTAGTCAGCCACCAATTGTGCAAGTTCTCCCACTTAAAAAGATGAGAGAGACCTGTAATTTTCATCATAGGTACACGTCAACTATGACAGCCAAAATGAGCTTTTTTTTCTCCAGAAAATCAAATTGTAGGATTTTTAATGAATTGATTTGCAAATTATGGTGGAATATAAGTATTTGGTCAATAACAAAAGTTTCTCAATACTTTGTTGTATACCCTTTGTTGGCATTGACACAGGTCAAACGTTTTCTGTAAGTCTTCACAAGGTTTTCACACACTGTTGCTGGTATTTTGGCCCATTCCTCCAGGCAGATCTCCTCTAGATCAGTGATGTATTGGGGCTGTCGCTGGGCAACACGGACTTTCAACTCCCTCCAAAGATTTTCTATGGGGTTGAGATCTGGAGACTGGCTAGGCCACTCCAGGACCTTGAAATGCTTCTTACGAAGCCACTCCTTCGTTGCCCGGGCGGTGTGTTTGGGATCATTGTCATGCTGAAAGACCCAGCCACGTTTAATCTTCAATGCCCTTGCTGATGGAAGGAGGTTTTCACTCAAAATCTCACGATACATGGCCCCATTCATTCTTTCCTTTACACGGATCAGTCGTCCTGGTCCCTTTGCAGAAAAACAGCCCCAAAGCATGATGTTTCCACCCCCATGCTTCACAGTAGATATGGTGTTCTTTGGATGCAACTCAGCATTCTTTGTCCTCCAAACACGACGAGTTTAGTTTTTACCAAAAAGTTCTATTTTGGTTTCATCTGACCATATGACATTCTCCCAATCCTCTTCTGGATCATCCAAATGCACTCTAGCAAACTTCAGACGGGCTTGGACATGTACTGGCTTAAGCAGTGGGACACGTCTTGCACTGCAGGATTTGAGTCCCTGGCGGCGTAGTGTGTTACTGATGGTAGGCTTTGTTACTTTGGTCCCAGCTCTATGCAGGTCATTCACTAGGTCCCCCCGTGTGGTTCTGGGATTTTTGCTCACCGTTCTTGTGATCATTTTGACCCCACGGGGTGAGGTCTTGCGTGGAGCCCCAGATCGAGGGAGATTATCAGTGGTCTTGTATGTCTTCCATTTCCTAATAATTGCTCCCACAGTTGATTTCTTCAAACCAAGCTGCTTACCTATTGCAGATGCAGTCTTCCCAGCCTGGTGCAGGTCTACAATTTTGTTTCTGGTGTCCTTTGACAGCTCTTTGGTCTTGGACATAGTGGAGTTTGGAGTGTGACTGTTTGAGGTTGTGGACAGGTGTCTTTTATACTGATAACAAGTTCAAACAGGTGCCATTAATACAGGTAACGAGTGGAGGACAGAGGAGCCTCTTAAAGAAGAAGTTACAGGCCTGTGAGAGCCAGAAATCTTGCTTTTTTGTAGGTGACCAAATACTTATTTTCCACCATAATTTGCAAATAAATTCATTAAAAATCCTACAATGTGATTTTCTGGATTTTTTTCTTCTCAATTTGTCTGTCATAGTTGACGTGTACCTATGATGAAAATTACAGGCCTCTCTCATCTTTTTAAGTGGGAGAACTTGCACAATTGGTGGCTGACTAAATATTTTTTTCCCCCACTGTATACAGGGGGGTACCGGTGCAGAGTCAATGTGCGGGGGCACCGGCTAGTTGAGGTAGTTGAAGTAATATGTACATGTGGGTAGAGTTAAAGTGACTATGCATGAATAATTAACAGAGTAGCAGCAGCGTAAAAAGATGGGGTGGGGGGGGGGGTGGGGGTGGGTGAGCAGTGCAAATAGTCTGGATAGCCATGACTAGCTGTTCAGGTGTCATATGGCTTGGGGGTAGAAGCTGTTGAGAAGTCTTTTGGACCTAGACTTGGCACTCCGGTACCGCTTGCCGTGCGGTAGCAGAGAGAACAGTCTATGACCAAGGTGGCTGGAGTCTTTGACAATTTTGAGGGCCTTCCTCTGACAGCGCCTGGTATAGAGGTCCTGGATTGCAGGAAGCTTGGCCCCAGTGATGTACTGGGCCGTATGCACTACCCTCTGTAGTGCCTTGCGGTCGGAGGCCAAGCAGTTGCCATACCAGGTGGTGATGCAACCAGTCAGGATGCTATCGATGGTGCAGCTGTAGAATTTTTTGAGGATCTGAGGACCCATGACAAATCTTTTCAGTCTCCTGAGGGGGAATAGGCTTTGTCGGGCACGACTGTCTTGGTGTGTTTGGACCATGATAGTTCGTTGGTGATGTGGACACCAAGGAACTTGAAGCTCTAAACCTGTTCCACTACAGCCCCGTCGACGAGAATGGGGGCGTGCTCAGTCCTCTTTTTTTTTCCTGTAGTCCACAATCATCTCCTTTGTCTTGGTCACGTTGAGGGAGAGGGTGTTATCCTGGCACCACATGGCCAGGTCTCTGACCTCCTCCCTATAGGCTGTCTCATCGTTGTCGGTGATGAGGCCTACCACTGTTGTGTCGTCTGCAAACTTAATGATGGTGTTGGAGTCGTGCCTGGCCATGCAGTCATGGGTGAACAGGGAGTACAGGAGGGGTCTGAGCACGCACCCCTGAGGGGCCCCCGTGTTGAGGATCAGTGTGGCAGATGTGTTGTTACCTACCCATACCACCTGGGAGCGGCCCGTCAGGATGTCCAGGATCCAGTTGCAGAGGGAGGTGTTTAGTCCCAGGATCCTTGGCTTAGTGATGAGCTTTGAGGGCACTATGGTGTTGAATGCTGAGCTGTAGTCAATGAATAGCATTCTCACGTAGGTGTTCCTCTTGTCCAGGTGGGAAAGGGCAGTGTGGAGTGCAATAGAGATTGCATCATCTGTGGATCTGTTGGGGCGGTATGCAAATTGGAGTGGGTCTAGGGTTTATGGGATAATGGTGTTGATGTGAGCCATGACCAGCCTTTCAAAGCACAGTGCTACGGGTCGGTAGTCATTTAGGCAGGTTATCTTAGAGTCCTTGGGCACGTGGACTATGGTGGTCTGCTTGAAACATGTTGGTATTACAGACTCAGTCAGGGACAGGTTGAAAATGTCAGTGAAGACACTTGCCAGTTGGTCAGCATTGCTCAGAGGACACGTCCTAGTAATCCATCTGGCCCTGCGGCCTTGTGAATGTTGACCTATTTAAATGTTTTACTCACATCGGCTACCGAGAGCGTGATCACACAGTCGTCTGGAACAGCTGATGCTCTCATGCATGCTTCGGTGTTGCTTGCCTCGAAGCGAGCATAGAAGTGGTTTAGCTCGTCTGGTAGGCTTGTGTCACTGGGCAGCTTGCGGCTGTGCTTCCCTTTGTAGTCTGTAATAGTTTTCAAGCCCTGCCACATCCGACGAGCGTCGGAGCCGGTGTAGTACGATTCAATCTTAGTCCTGTAATGACTCTTTGCCTGTTTGATGGTTCGTCGGAGGGCATAGCGGGATTTCTTATAAGCGTCCGGGTTAGAGTCCCGCTCCTTGAAAGCGGCAGCTCTACCCTTTAGCTCAGTGCGGATGTTTCCTGTAATCCATGGCTTCTGGTTGGGTATGTACGTACGGTCACTGTGGGGACGACATCATCGATGCACTTATTGATGAAGCCAGAGACTGATGTGGTGTACTCCTCAATGCTATCTGAAGAATACTGGAACATGTTCCAGTCTGTCCTAGCAAAACAGTCCTGTAGCTTAGCATCTGCGTCATCTGACCTCTTTTTTTATTAACCAAGTCACTGGTGCTTCCAGCTTTAGTTTTTGCTTATAAGCAGGAATCAGGGGGATAGATTTATGGTCAGATTTGCCAAATGGAGGGCGAGGGAGAGCTTTGTATGCGTCTCTGTGTGTGGAGTAAAGGTGGTCTAGAATTTCTTTTTTCTCTGGTTGCACATTTCACATGCTGGTAGAAATTAGGTAGAATGGATTTAAGTTTCCCTGCATTAAATTCCCTGGCCACTAGGAGTGCTGCCTCTGGATGAGCGTTTTCCTGTTGACTTATGGCCTTATACAGCTCATTCAGTGCAATCTTAATGCCAGCATTGGTTTGTGGTGGTAAATAGACAGCTATGAAAAATATAGATGAAAACTCTCTTTGTAAATAGTGTGGTCTACAGCTTATCATAAGATACTCTACCTCAGGCGAGCAAAACTTTGAGACTTCCTTAGTATTTGATTTTGTGCACCAGCTGTTGTTTACAAATATACACAGACCGCCACCCCTTGTCTTACCGTAGTCAACCGTTCTATCCTGCCGATGTAGCGTATAGCCCGCTAGTTCTATGTTGTCCATGTCGTCATTCAGCCACGACTCTGTGAAACATAAGATATTACAGTTTTTAATGTCCAGTTGGTAGGATAACCGTAATCTTAAGTTATTCAATTTATTCTCAAATGATTGAACGTTGGCTAATAGGATTAATGGGAGCGGCAGTTTACTCGCTCGCCATCGGATCCTTACAAGGCACCCCGACCTACGTCCACGATATCTCCATCTCTTCCTCATGCGAATGACGGGGGATTTGGGCCTTGTCGGGTGTCTGTAGGATATCCTTCATGGCCGCCTCGTTGAAGAAAAAATCTTCGTCCAATACGAGGTCAGTAATCGCTGTCCTGATATCCAGAAGCTCTTTTTGGTTATAAGAGACAATGGCAGAACATTATGTACAAAATAAATTACAAATAACGCGGAAAAACACACATAATAGTACAATTGGTTAGAGGGCTGTAAAACGGCAGCATTCTTCTCCGGCGCCATTATTATCCCCTGCTGATTTTGTACGTTTGCCCACTGACAAAGAAATGATCAGTCTATAATTTTAATGGCAGGTTTATTTGAACAGTGAGAGACAGAATAACAACAACAAAAAATCCTGAAAAACGCATGTCAAAAATGTTATAAATTGATTTGCATTTTAATGAGGGAAATACGTATTGACCCCCTCTCAATCAGAAAGATTTCTGGCTCCCAGCTGTCTTTTATACAGGTAACGAGCTGAGATTAGGAGCACACTCTTAAAGGGAGTGCTCCTAATCTCAGCTTGTTACCTGTATAAAAGACACCTGTCCACAGAAGCAATCAATCAATCAGATTCCAAACTCTCCACCATGGCCAAGACCAAAGAGCTCTCCAAGGATGTCAGGGACAAGATTGTAGACCTACACAAGGCTGGAATGGGCTACAAGACCATCGCCAAGCAGCTTGGTGAGAAGGTGACAACAGTTGGTGCGATTATTCGCAAATGGAAGAAACACAAAGAATGGTCAATCTCCCTTGGCCTGGGGCTCCATGCAAGATCTCACCTCGTGGAGTTGCATTGATCATGAGAATGGTGAGGAATCAGCCCAGAACTACACTGGAGGATCTTGTAAATGTTCTCAAGGCAGCTGGGACCATAGTCACCAAGAAAACAATTGGTAACACAATATGCTGTGAAGGACTGAAATCCTGCAACGCCCGCAAGGTCCCCCTGCTCAAGAAAGCACATATACAGGCCTGTCTGAAGTTTGCCAATTAACATCTGAATGATTCAGATGAGAACTGGGTGAAAGTGTTGTGGTCAGATGAGACCAAAATCGAGATCTTTGGCATCAACTCAACTCGCCGTGTTTGGAGGAGGAGGAATGCTGCCTATGACCCCAAGAACACCATCCGCACCATCAAATATGGAGGTGGAAACATTATGCTTTTGGGGTGTTTTTCTGCTAAGGGTACAGGACAACTTCACCACATCAAAGGGGCGATGTACTGTCAAATCTTGCATGAGAACCTCCTTTCCTCAGCCAGGGCATTGAAAATGGGTCATGGATGGGTATTCCAGCATGACAATGACCCAAAACACACGGCCAAGGCAACAAAGAAGTGGCTCAAGAAGAAGCACATTAAGGTCCTGGAGTGGCCTAGCCAGTCTCCAGACCTTAATCCCATAGACAATTTGTGGAGGGAGCTGAAGGTTCGAGTTGCCAAACGTCAGCCTCAAAACCTTAATGACTTGGAGAAGATCTGCAAAGAGGAGTGGGACAAAATCCCTGCTGAGATGTGTGCAAACCTGATGGCAAACCACAAGAAATATCTGACCTCTGTGATTGCCAACAAGGGTTTTGCCACCAAGTACTAAGTCATGTTTTGCAGAGGGGTCAAATACTTATTTCCCTCATTAAAATGCAAATCAATTTATAACATTTTTGACATGAGTTTTTCTGGATTTGTTTGTTGTTATTCTTTCTCTCACTATTCAAATAAACATACAGTGGGGAAAAAAAGTATTTAGTCAGCCACCAATTGTGCAAGGTCTCCCACTTAAAAAGATGAGCGAGGCCTGTAATTTTCATTATAGGTACACGTCAACTATGACAGACAAAATGAGAATTTTTTTCCAGAAAATCACATTGTAGGATTTTTAATGAATTTATTTGCAAATTATGGTGGAAAATAAGTATTTGGTCAATAACAAAAGGTTCTCAATACTTTGTTATACCCTTTGTTGGCAATGGCACAGGTCAAACGTTTTCTGTAAGTCTTCACAAGGTTTTCACACACTGTTGCTGGTATTTTGGCCCATTCCTCCAGGCAGATCTCCTCTAGAGCTGTGATGTTTTGGGGCTGTCGCTGGGCAACACGGACTTTCAACTCCCTCCAAAGATTTTCTATGGGGTTGAGATCTGGAGACTGGCTAGGCCACTCCAGGACCCTTGAAATGCTTCTTACGAAGCCACTCCTTCGTTGCCCGGGCGGTGTGTTTGGGATCATTGTCATGCTGAAAGACCCAGCCACGTTTCATCTTCAATGCCCTTGCTGATGGAAGGAAGTTTTCACTCAAAATCTCACGATACATGGCCCCATTCATTCTTTCCTTTACACGGATCAGTCGTCCTGGTCCCTTTGCAGAAAAACAGCCCCAAAGCATGATGTTTCCACCCCCATGCTTCACAGTAGGTATGGTGTTCTTTGGATGCAACTCAGCATTCTTTGTCCTCCAAACACGATGAGTTGAGTTTTTACCAAAAAGTTATATTTTGGTTTCATCTGACCATATGACATTCTCCCAATCCTCTTCTGTATCATCCAAATGCACTCTAGCAAACTTCAGACGGGCCTGGACATGTACTGGCTTAAGCAGGGGGACACGTCTGGCACTGCAGGATTTTAGTCCCTGGCGGCGTAGTGTGTTACTGATGGTAGGCGTTGTTACTTTGGTCCCAGCTCTCTGCAGGTCATTCACTAGGTCCCCCTGTGTGGTTCTGGGATTTTTGTTCACCGTTCTTGTGATCATTTTGACCCCACAGGGTGAGATCTTGCGTGGAGCCCCAGATCGAGGGAGATTATCAGTGGTCTTGTATGTCTTCAATATCCTAATAATTGCTCCCACAGTTGATTTCTTCAAACCAAGCTGCTTACCTATTGTAGATTCAGTCTTCAAAGCCTGGTGCAGGTATACAATTTTGTTTCGGGTGTCCTTTGACAGCTCTTTGGTCTTGGCCATAGTGAAGTTAGGAGTGTGACTGTTTGAGGTTGTGGACAGGTGTCTTTTATACTGATAACAAGTTCAAACAGGTGCCATTAATACAGGTAACGAGTGGAGGACAGAGGAGCCTCTTAAAGAAGAAAAAGAAGGAGCCTGTGAGAGCCAGAAATATTGCTTGTTTGTAGGTGACCAAATACTTATTTTCCATCATAATTTGCAAATAAATTCATAAAAAATCCTACAATGTGATTTTCTGGAAAAAAAATTCTCAATTTGTCTCTCATAGTTGACGTGTACCTATGATGAAAATTACAGGCCTCTCTCATCTTTTTAGGTGGGAGATCTTGCACAATTGGTGGCCAACTAAATACTTTTTTCCCCCACTGTACCATTAAAATTATAGACTGATAATTTCTTTGTCAGTGGGCAAACGTACAAAATCAGTAGGGGATCAAATACTTTTTTCCCTCACTGTAGCTAGTCTCATAGATTCTAGGCGTGTACACAACCAGGCCAGGCTGACATTGACCAGTGGAGGCTGGTGGGAGGTGCTATAGGTGGACGGGCTCATTGTAATGGCTGGAATGGAATTACTAGAACAGAGTCAAACATGTGGTTTTATATGCTTGATACCGTTCTATTAATTAGATTCCAGCCATTACAATGAGCCCGTCCTCCTATAGCTCCTCGCACCAGCCTCCTCTGACATCGAGCCATTTATTATTTCAACAGCCGGAACACATTTTTTTAAATGTTGCTATGAACATGCATTGCATGTCTAAGCATTCCAGTGGCCAGTGTCCTTCATAATTGTGTATGTGGTGCTAGAGAATTTTGATTTCCAGTCTTTCTACAAGGGCTCTGTGTCCAGGCTGCATTCCAACTCTGGACACTCTGGACTGCATGCCCATGTAGAGCGAGTGAAGAGCTTAGGAGATGCACACCCTTCTGGTCTACCGTTGGCCTGCAGTCTACCACTCAAGATGTTTCATGTTTGTCTGGAAAGCTTTTGTTCTCCTATTTCCAACAATGTGAATGTATTCCTACTGCTACTGAAAAAGTTAACTGATAATCATAGTATAATGGAATAGAATTACTTAGCCTACGTTCCATTTCAATTATCACTTAGTGTCAGTCTCTAAAACACACACCTGTGTCTGAGTTAAATGTGCATGTTTCCTTGCAGGATTTGTCAAAACAAGAGGAGGCATCATCAGACTCCCTCCTGCTCCATTCGGAAGGATTCAATGTTTAGCCATTCTCGGGTTTCAATTACGGATTGGGTAACATTTCTTCATCGGTAGGTTAATGCATTTGACACACTCAGAAAGTTTTGGATAATTACATTACACAAAAGGGCTTCCAAAAATCCCTTACACTTGTTTTGTTTTGTTTTTAAGAAAATACATGATTTGACTTTGTTTGTTAATAGCTGTCACCCACAGAAAGTCCATGCTCTTTCAACCCCCAATAACAGTAAGCATAACAACTATACACAAGGTACTGGTGAGTGTGGGGCTCTCTGCTAAGTAATTACATATTAGTTAGTGTTCCGTGGCATGGGTTAGTACAGAAGTGGAGCAAGGTATGGCGAGCAGGTCTCTCCAGGCTGAAGAGAATGTGGTTTAAGGGAAAGTTAAGGTTGTGTTACCAAAAGCTGGGTCTCAATCGGTTGAGTCTGGGGCCTATCGTGGGTTTAATTTATGAAAAAAAAAATGTATTTCTATTGTCATATACTATTGATCTGATTTTTTCATTTCTTTGTTGCAATATTGCAGATTTGCAGAGGGGCTACACTTGAGGCAAGTTGATATGATAGAGGATGGCATTGCACGGAGCTCAAGGACCCTGACAAGAATAACGAAAATCCCGAGAAAGGTGAGAGGTGCATTGTGATTGTTACAGTTGTCGACCAACACAGAATTATGAGCAATTTTGACACTGAAAAAAGCACCAGCTTCACTCTGAGGAAATGTTTGCTCACTTACAAACTGTATGTAAAAAGGTGTTTTTAATAATCAGTCTTTTGGGATATTTCATGTATTATTTACTGGACAGCGCAAAGGGGCTCTCCAAGATTTTGAACATTTAGCTTGCTTTGCCACCCATCCCAACCAGAGTTTCCCACAGGTATTTAGGTTACTTGTCATAGTGGCAGACCAGGAAGCTGCTGCCCTCATTTATTATTCTTGTGAGCCTACACTATTCAGGGAAATGAAGTAAAAGCTGTTACAAATGTGTTTTGACTACTGTTTTTAGAGCTGCAACTAACAACTATTTTGATAATCAATCTGTCAGTTATTACTTTGATTACTCAATTTGTTAGAATTTTAAAAAGCCTGTTTTGCTGACTGAATACAGACTGTTTTAGTGTTTTATCAAATATAAAAATGTTTACATTGCATTACAGTGCAAATAGCAACAACAGACAAACTCAAACTCAGTTATTTTGTAACAACTTCCATTAAAGTGTATTTCCACATGAGACAGGAGCAGTGTCAGCTCATGACGATTTGGGACCCTAAGTGAGATTTGATTTCGGTGCCCCTCCTATAGAAGTTGATGGTCATGCTTCTCTGGGACACTCAAGTCTTCTCATATCACTAACATTTGTCTTACCTCTCATTTTTGAAGGTCTGCAACAAAGCCCTGAGGAGGTTCAAGAGGAGGAACAGTTTCCAAATTGGGTAAAGTTCTCTACGGAGATTGGTGGTGACAGATGAATCCAAGTTCTCGCACAACATATAGCATTATCCATTTTGATGTAGTAACATTCATTATCTGGGCTTGGGAACTGAGAGATCATTTGTTGATATGTTTCACTTATGGTAATCAGTTGACTTTTTAAAGTACTCCTCAGTAGATACAGTATACTGATATGGATAAAAAATTGAGGGCTTACCCATTTGTCAATGGGATATCAAAGACTCCAGCCACCCTAGTCATAGACTGTTCTCTCTGCTACCGCACGGCAAGCGGTACCGGAGTGCCAAGTCTAGGTCCAAAAGACTTCTCAACAGCTTCTACCCCCAAGCCATAAGACTCCTGAACAGCTAATCATGGCTACCCGGACTATTTGCACTGCCCCCCCACCCCATCCTTTTTACGCTGCTGCTACTCTGTTAAGTATTTATGCATAGTCACTTTAACTCTACCCACATGTACATATTACCTCAACTACTTCAACTAGCCGGTGCCCCCGCACATTGACTCTGCAACGGTAACCCCTGTATATATAGCCTCCCCTACTGTCACTTTATTTTACTGTATATATAGCCTCCCTACTGTCACTTTATTTTACTTCTGCTCTTTTTTTTCTCAACACTTTTTTTGTTGTTGTTTTATTCTTACTTTTTTTGTTTAAAATAAATGCACTGTTGGTTAAGGGCTGTAAGTAAGCATTTCACTGTAATGTCTGCACCTGTTGTATTCGGCGCATGTGACCAATAAAATTTGATTTGATTTGATTTGATTTGATTTGATTTCATATACTGAATTATTTGATTAATAAATCTCTGTGCTCTTGGACACATCATCAGTGATGTTTCCTAGGATCATGTTTCGGGTCTTTCAACATTATACAACTTCACCCATCAGACCTTAGGTTGTGTCATAAGTGACATTATGCTAGTTCCCATGGATTTACTGATCCCCCGCAGTTTCAAGGCGTGACTAACCGCTGGCCAACTCCCTGTCACAAAATAAAGATATGCACTTATTCCTATCTTTCAGTACAATCGTGGAAGGATGGGGCCAACGTGGAGAAGACAGGGTTGGGTGTTTGGGATGATGGAGGACAAATACAACAGACAGCGCCCAGTTCTTAAAATGGTGGAAAACCGTTCACAGGAAACCTTAATCTCTATCATCAGATGACATGTGCGAAGAGGTTCCATCATTCAGAGTGACTGCTGGAGAGCGTATGTCAGGTCTCTGAATAGGCTGGGTTACAATCACCAGACAGTCAACTACACAAACAACTTTGTGGATTCTCACACAGGATGTCACACACAACACATTGAAAGAGCGTGGCAGACAATAAAGGGACAGGTCTGGAGGCTAAGGGGCAATTGGAGAAAAAGAAGATGAAAAAAGCAGGTAAAGAAAATAAGAAAGGAGTACTCTCTCAACTCTTCAATGATATCTGATTAGTATATCAGCTGTAAGATTTTCAATCTTAGCATGCACCCCCTAGAGGAAATGTTTTGTCAAGACCATTCCAAGCTGTAAGATCAGACATTGTTTGTCACATAAGTAGGGTCAATGTTATCTTTCAAAAAATAGCCTACTGTGATGAACTATCCAAGTTATAACTGAGACCTTACATTTCCTTTCAATGTGGATAGAATACTTACAGATGAGTTGTTTGTTGCAGAGTGCCACGAGAAGGACATTCAATTCCAAATATGTTTATATATATATAAACATCCAACCATCGCTAATTTCAGGTGTGGTTGCATTTGTGAAAACATGCAAAACAATTGCCAGAAGTAGCCGGGAGTACCCTGTGCCGGGTACTTTGCTGCGTCAATTTAAATTGCGGTCAATACCGGCCCTTTAAAATGCATGCAACCCCTGGAAGCACTATTTTGCCAAAAACAACAGAATCTCAACTTTTCATTTATATCAACCAATACAATGTCTTTGGAACTACGATCCTACAGCAAATTAATGTGTTTCATTATTTTGACAGGGTTTTAAGCATGTTTTGTTGCTATCATTGTTTTTTGGATCACTCCACATAAAAAATGATTGATTTCACATGAAATGGGAGAATCTGGATTCCATTGCTTCCAAACATATCACTGTCCGATCAACAGGCTATGCACCAACCCTCAAGAAATTGTATTACCAAACTTCACCTACTACAACCAAAAACAAATTGTAACGTAGTAACTACATATTAAATACAGTTGAAGTCGGAAGTTTACATACACTTAGGTTGGAGTCATTAAAACTCGTTTTTCAACTATAGTTTTGGCAAGTCGGTTAGGACATCTACTTTGTGCATGACACAAGTAATTTTTTCAACAATTGTTTACAGACAGAATATTTCAAGTATAATTCACTGTATCACAATTCCAGTGGGTCAGAAGTTTACATACACTAAGTTCACTGTGCCTTTAAACAGCTTGGAAAATTCCAGAAAATGATGTGATGGCTTTAGAAGCTTCTGATAGGCTAATTGACATCATTTGAGTCAATTGGAGGTGTACCTGTGGATGTATTTCAAGGCCTACCTTCAAACTCAGTGCCTCTTTGCTTGACATCATGGGAAAATCAGCAAAGACCTCAGAAATTGTTTTTATGGACCTCCACAAGTCTGGTTCATCCTTGGGAGCAATTTCCAAACGCCTGAAGGTACCACTTTCATCTCTACAAACAATAGTACGCAAGTATAAACACCATGGGACCACGCAGCCATCATACCGCTCAGGAAGGAGACGCGTTCTGTCACCTAGAGATTAAGGTACTTTGGTGCGAAAAGTGCAAATAAATCCCAGAACAACAGCAAAGGACCTTGTGAAGATGCTGGAGGAAACAGCTACAAAAGTGTCTATATCCACAGTAAAACGAGTCCTATATCGACATAACCTGAAAGGCCGCTCAGCAAGGAAGAAGCCACTGCTCCAAAACCGCCATAAAATAGCCAGACTATGGTTTGCAACTGCACATGGGGACAAAGATCAAACTTTTTGTAAAAATGTCCTCTGGTCTGATGAAACAAAAATATAACTGTTTGGCCATAATGACCATCGTTATGTTTGGAGGAAAAAGGGGGCTGCTTGCAAGCCGAAGAACACCATCCCAACCGTGAAGCACGGGGGTGGCAGCATCATGCTGTGGGGGTGCTTTGCTGCAGAAGGGACTGGTGCACTTCACAAAATAGATGGCATCATGAGGATGGAAAATTATGTGGATATATTGAAGCAACATCTCAAGACATCAGTCAGGAAGTTAAAGCTTGGTTGCAAATGGGTCTTCCAAATGGACAATGACCCAAAGCATACTTCCAAAGTTGTGGCGAAATGGCTTAAGGACAACAAAGTCAAAGTATTGGAGTGGCCATCACAAAGCCCTGACCTCAATCCTATAGAACATTTGTGGGCAGAGCTGAAAAAGCGTGTGCGAGCAAGGAGGCCTACAAACCTGACTCAGTTACACCAGCTCTGTCAGGAGGAATGGGCCAAAATTCACCCAACTTATTGTGGGAAGCTTGTGGAAGGCTACCCAAAACATTTGACCAAAGTTGAACAATTTAAAGGCAATGCTACCATACACTAATTGAGCATATGTAAACTTCTGACCCACTGGGAATGTGATGAAAGAAGTAAAAGCTTAAATAAATAATTCTCTCTACTATTATTCTGACATTTCACATTCTTTTTTTTTTTTTTCAATTTAAAGTTTTATTAAGTTTTCAATCAACCAACCAAACACATTCCACATTCACAGATGTGAATTAAAAAAAAAATTAAAAAAATAATAATTATAAAAAATTGTTTTATATATGTATATATATATATACATACATATATATACATACATACATACATACATACATACATACACACACAAATAATAATTATAACAAAATTTAAATTATAGAACTTGCAGCAGCACTATCAAGGTTCTTATTAGCTATTTCCAGCCTTAGCTGAGATGACGAGCCAATAATTAGTTTTTAGGTTTTACAGCACCTTACACAACACGCATCTGCCCATCTCCCTGATTCCCCCATTCACTCTGTCCAATTTGAAATATAGTTGAGTAGTGGAGACCAGAGTCTATCAAACTTGGGCTGTCTCTTGTGGAGGTCATAAGTGAGCTTTTCAAGAGGGAGAAAGTCAACAATCTGGTCAATCCACATTTTAAATGTAGGAGAAGTATTAGAGGCCCACAATAGAAGAATACATTTCTTAGCAAAGTATGTAATGGTCATGAGCAAATTTTCTCTGTCAGGATCAAGAACAAAGTCCTGCTGGGCATTAAGAAGATAGAGACACGGGGTCATATCAAACTGTACATCTAGTATTTTCTGTGCAGCAGTATGTATAGATTGCCAAAATCTGGCAATCTCTCTGCAGCTCCAAAATACATGCATATAGGTTCCACTTTCAGAGGTACATCTATTACAATTAGGAGAAATGTCTGTTTTCATTTTATGGAGTCTCAGGGGAGTGTAATAAAATTTGTACAAAAATTTGTAATTAGATTCTTTCATTTTTACATTAGTAGAGGAGCAGTATACCCTGTCGCAAACCTCCGCCCATAACTCATCACTGATAGTCAGACCAAGGTCCTTTTTCCCATATTATTTTCAAAGGAGTAAAGGAGGATCCTCCTTTCTCAGAAAGGAGTCTATAGATATAGGATATTTTGCCTTTAATGGATTGTGCTGTGACAAGAAGGGTTTCAACTTCATTCAACTGAGTTCTAAACCTCCTCTTGGAAGTAAATGAGGAGATGACATGTCTAATTTGTAGATATTTAAAAAAATGGGATCTTGGCACCTTGAATTCATTGCAGAGCTCTTGAAAGGATTTCAGTGTAGTGGTCTTCTGATGAAATAGGTCTGAAAAGGTCCTGATTCCTAGAGTATGCCAAAGATTAAAGTTGGCATCTCTCAGGGCTTTTGGCAAGTCTGGGTTGCCTACTATAGGCGAGTGAGAACATATTTGGGAGGAGATGCCCAAGTATTTCTTACAGTCCCTCCACGCTCGTAGGGTACTGTAAATCACAAATGTTTTGGCTATGTTGCCCACTTCACTAAAGTTATCAATGAATATAGTTGAGCTTAGTGGCAATGAACCACAAGATTGGGCTTCTATCTGGCTCCACGTTGACTCTTGTCTGTTTGTGATCCATGTTAGCATGTTGCGGATTTGGGCAGACCAGTAGTACAATTGAAGGGAGGGAAGGGCAAGACCACCCCTTAGATTCAGGTTTCGATAGAGTGGAAAGCTTGATCCTAGGTTTTTATTGCCCCATATAAATTTGGTGATGCTTTGGTTAATTGTTTTGAAAAAGGAAGCTGGGAGATAGCATGGGAGCATCTGAAATAAATAGTTCAGTCTAGGGAGGATGTTCATACGGATTACATTAATTCTTCCTACTAAGCTAATTGGGAGGGAGATCCAGGTTTGGAGGTTGTTCTTGATTTGATCCAGGAGTGGAAGATAATTCTCTTTGAAAAGCCTATTCAGATCTGGTGTTATGAATATCCCAAGGTATTGAAACCCCTGTGTCTTCCATTGGAATGGGCATAGTGTCTTCATAGAACTGGTGAGTATAATATTGAGAGGGGCAGACAGTGGATTTGTTAAAATTAATCTTATAACCTGAAAAACGTGCCATACTGAGCAATTGTATCTAAGATGGGAGGAAGGGATTTCTCAGGGTTGGATATGTAGAGCAAGACATCATCCGCGTAAAGCGAAATCTTGTGCTGCAGGCCGCCTGCAGGAACACCCATAATACTTGGATTGCTCCTTATCAACTCTGCCAGAGGCTCCGCCCCCAACAAGTAGAGCAGGGGGGACAGCGAGCACCCTTGTCTTGTGCCCCGTCCCAAAGGGAATCTGTAAGAGTTCAGTCCGTTAGTAGTCACCATGGCATTTGGATGAGAGTATAGTGATTTGATCCATTTAATCAAGTTTGGGCCCATGTTGAACTTCTCTAAGACTGAGAACAGAAAGCTCCACTCCATCCTGTCGAACGCCTTCTCAGCATCCAGTGAAGCCAGCAGGACAGGGGTCTTCTGTGCGTTTACTTGATCAATAATATCAAAAAGACGGCGAATGTTATCAGAAGAGTATCTGTCTCTAATAAATCCCGTCTGGTCCGCTTTTTATTATTTTGGGAAGAAGAGTGTTTAGTCTTTTGGCGAGCAATTTGGTGATTATTTTGTAGTCGAAATCCAACAAGCTTATGGGCCGGAAGGAGGAGCAGGATAGGGGATCCTTGTCTTTTTGAGCAACACTGTAATGCGAGCTGTGTGCATTGAGTCTGGGAGAACTCCGTTTTTGCAAAAATCCTCCAGCATTGGCATGAAAATAGGGCTAAGCTGGGGCCAAAAAGCTTTGTAGAACTCTCTGGGGAATCCATCTGGGCCTGGGGACTTGTTAGGTGGCATGGAGGTAATTGCCTCCAGGATCTCCCTCAGGAGTGAAGGGGGAGTTGAGATCTTCTTGGTCGGTCTCTGATAGTTTAGGTAGCGAGATTCCCTCTAGGAAGGAGTGGAGTTCTGCCTCCGTGTGTTTTCTCTCAGAGGTATATAGTTTGCAGTAAAAATCATGAAAAGTTAAATTGATCTTTTTGGATCGTATGTGACCTCATCCTCTGCTGTTCGGATAGCCATAATTGTACGCTCTGACTGCTCTTTTTTAATTGATAAGCAAGCAATCTACTAGGCCTATTGCTATACTCATGGTATTTCTGTTTAGTAAAGAAAACTTTTTTTTAATCTCCCGAGTATAGTCCAAATTCAGTTTGGCTTTGGCTGCTTTAAGTTGACTCCAGGAGGTGCTGTCTGGGGATTGTTTATGTACTTTTTCACAGCGTTCCAGCTCCCTCTCCAGATCTAGCCTGTGTGCTTCCATTGCTTTTTTCTTAGAGGAAGCATATGCAATTAGATGACCTCTTAGTGTGGCTTTAGCAGCGTCCCACATTGTGGCCGGAGAAACAGGAGAATCTTTGTTGTCTTGTGTGTAGTTGTCTATCCATGTAGTTACCAATGTATGGAATGCTTCGTTTGATAGCATGGAGGTGTTGAATTTCCAGCTCTTTGATCTCGGGATGTTTTTGCAGAGGTCAAAGCGGAGGTGGACAAAGGCGTGATCCGAAAGCACTATGGGTCCGATTGTACACGTGGCTGAATTTATGAAACTCTTTGGGATAAAAATGTAATCTATACGGGAGTAGGTGTTATGGACATTAGAGTAGTATGTATAGTCCATAGCTGAGCTATTAGTCTCTCTCCAGATATCTATCAGTCCCATCTCTTTAGTAAGAGAGTTCAACATCTTTGCAGATCTAGGATTTGTGGTGGTGATTTGAGATGATTTGTCTAGGGTTGGGTTCAGGGTACAATTAAAATCTCCGGCCAACACTCCAAAGGAAACACAATGCTCATTGAACAGAGTTATCATTTTCGACATAAAAGCAGGAGTATCTGTGTTAGGGGCGTATATGTTTAAGATAGTAATTGGTTGCCCATACAGTGACCCAGTTATCAAGATAAATCTCCCCTCCGGATCAGATATGTTTTTGTCAATTATGAATGGAACATTCTTATGGATAAGTATTGCTGTACCTCTACTGTTGGATTTGAAAGATGAGAAATACACCTGTCCCACCCAAGCTCTGCGGAGTTTGGCATGTTCAGCATCACAGAGGTGTGTCTCTTGCAATAGCGCGATGTCTGCTTTTTCCTTTTTTAGAGCACATAGTATCTTTTTCCGTTTTATTGCATGGCCTAGACCGTGGCAGTTCCATGTCAATAGATTTAAGGTACTAGTCATCGTCATCGAACAGTAATCGAACTTTAGTGCAAGTCATCTCTGGGTAAAGGTGGATCGTAGTTACAGCTGCGTTCACATAAAAGGAAAATAAATGGTTTACATAAAATAACAATCTCTGAACACCCCAGCCGAGTTCCCAAACAACTCGACATATCCCGTTGGATCTATTACCTCCCGCTCAGTCACAATTCTGTGTTCCAACAAAAAAAAAGACCGGGAACAGTTAGCAACGCACAACGTCTCCCCCCCCCACCAAAGAAATGCCTCATCCTCTCCGCCCGCATTGAGTAACTGACAACGTAGCCCCCGTCCAGACCACATTAAGAAAGGGAGAAAATAAAATCAATAGCCCAGCCTACATACAGTAGGCCTAAGTTATAATATGGGGCCTATCCCTCTCAGCTAAAGGAACATAAATATAGATTGGACGGCTATAATGAAATTTAGCAGGGCGGTGGGTCTTTGGATATCGGCTATATGTTGTCTTACCTCCTTTAGTAATAACAGTAATCGCATTAATCGCATTTAGTCAATGGTCCATTTCTCATTGACCGGGGTTGTCTTTCAAAAAACGTTTTTGCCTCTTCGGGAGTTTTGAAGTGTCGAGGGCTCCTTGGTGAAGAATCCTGAGCTCGTTTGGGTATTTGAATCCCCTAAAGATGCCTCGGTCAATGGAGCATTTCTTCACCTCGTCAAACTCTCGGCGCTTTGGCGTATTCCAGCTGACAGGTCCTGGAGTAAGGTGAGTTTGGCGTTTCCCACTGTAATGGTGTTGGTTTTCGCCGCCTGTAGGACTCGTTCCTTGTCGGTGAATCTCAGGAAACGTATGGTGATTGGGCGCGGTGGTTGTCTGGCTGCTGGTGGGGGCCTCAGTGCTCGGTGAGCTCTCTCGAGTTCTATGGGCCTGTCGGTGGACAGGTGGAGCCACTCGGGAAGTTTGTCTTGCAGGTAGCGGATCAGTGGCATGTTTCCCTCTTCTTTTTCGCCCAGATTTAATAGAACACAATTATTCCTTCGCCCCCTGTTTTCCAGGTCCTCTGTTTTCTCTTCCAGCTGCTCTATTTTTTTTTAGCATATGCTATTGTTTCCATGGCGTCTGTCAATAAGTTTTCCGTGGATAGGATTCACCCCTCTGCCTCGTCCAGGCGCCCCGCGTTTATGGTTATCTTGTTGTTTATGTCAGGCAAGGCATTTTCCAGGATTGTCACCTTGCCCCCTATCGCACTGAGCTGAGCGTTAATGGCATCTAGTTTAGTGTTGAGTTCTGTACGTTGGGATCTCAGCTCAGAAAAGATGTCTTCGACAGAGTGCGAGGTTGGCATTCGTTGGGCCTCGGGGGGGGACGGGTCCTCTTTCTCCTGGCTAATGGCGCTAGCTTTTTCTGAAGCTAGCTGCTTCTTGGAGGCTTTTTCCGTCGCTAGTACTCGAGTCCGGGTAAAAATGTCCCCTGTAGTGTTGCCTTTTGAAGCCGCCATGACTTTTTGACTAAAGCTAAATGAGTTTAAACTTGAAGTGGAGGTAAGATTAGGAATTGGAAACTACTTGTGCGGAGCTCCTAGTTCATGCGGCCATCTCGTTCAAGGGTCACGTGATCCCTCCGACATTTCACATTCTTAAAATAAATTGGTGATCCTAACTGACCTAAGACAGGGAATTTTTACTAGGATTAAATGTCAGGAATTGTGAAAAACTGAGTTTAAATATATTTGGCTAAGGTGTATGTAAACTTCCGACTTCAACTGTATATGTGATCAATAAAATGTGATTTGATGCCAGAGAAATAAACCCTTACGTTCCTTTTCAAAGGCATGTACATAGTATTTACAAAAGTTATACCATTATGTGTTTGACTTTACATTAAGTTGCTTGCTCCTGGGTAGGTACATTATAGTTGCACATCCATTGTTATACATTGTTCTTACATTTAATTATGTACATCCTTTAAGCTAAATAATATGGAAATAAGATAACTGAAGCTGTAGTTAATGATGTGCATTGTTACAACAGCTGACGGAGTCCTATCCTAGCTTATTTTGGTTGTAGTGATTTATGTAGTTACATTTAACAAGGTTATATATTAGGATCCATTGTTAACATGGTGCTACACAGTAGACTGCAAAAGTGTAATTACAGAACATGTTAGTTACATTTGGAACAAGACATCTTGTAATTACATATACATAAATAATAAAAATTACACATGCGGAATAACCTCAGACAAGCTGATTTGTAATTACATATCCTTGTTCCACTTGTGTAATAACCTATACCGCTAAACCCTTAGAGGGTAATTACATAGTATTTACATAGTATTTACAACTGCTCTTAGAATGATATAAATACATGTATTACTATTTAGTTACATATTTATTAATGTACACTTAAGGTAAAGTGAAACTCATTATTCTCATTTATGCACACAGAGGTCATCTTCCTGTAAAAAAATTGAACATTCCGCCTGTCAGGAAAGGGTTAAGACATGACTCTGCCGTTGTGCTGTAGAATTTTTTTATTTTGTCTCTTGTATAATAAATTCTGTACATTAGTTTATACTGGATTAAACCTACATTTTCGTTAACTGTAATTGTGTTACTTATGCTCCAACACTCCCTCAATCAGTTATTTTTAGGTATTTTTTCCAATATTTTTGTCAGTTGGATAGGCTCTCTGCAAGGTTTTGTATATCTAACCTATCATATGAGTATTTTATTTCATTTTTTAAACCATGTTTCTATTTGGTATACAGGTACAATATTCATGTCAATTTGCACCCTTAGTGTATACCACATGTACTTGTAGGCTGCCACTCTAAAGAAAAAAAAAGTAAGAAATACATACAGAGAAATTATCATATTGTTCACAGGATTTTGTAATAATGAAATTGGTATGTAAAGAAAAAGAAATAAAATGAAGTGGGCCTACACCGCCAACTCCCCATCCCATTCCCCCCAACACCCCAACACCCCAACACCAGACCCCCACCCCCACTAAACAGCCAAGGTTGCTTATCAACCGAGGATGCTTTTACATTCACCCTCTCGGCGACCAGAGAAAACCCTCCCCATACCACCCCTTCCCTGTGGGCCTGCAAGCAAAGAAAATAGGTATACAGTGCATTCGGAAAGTATACAAACCCCTTGAATTTTTCCACATTAAAATCAATCTACACACCATACCCAGTAATGACAAAGCAAAAAACTGACATTTTTGCAAATGTATTAAAAAATAAACAACAGAAATACCTTGTTTACATAAGTATTTTGATCCATTTGTATATGTTCATCTACAAAGCCCTTTTGGGTACACTCCCTCTTTACCTCTGTAGTCTGGTCTCCTTCACCACCAGCAATTACCATACCCGGTCTGCTAGGTGGTTGCTATTTAAAGTCCCCAGGACATTTACAGTATTAGGCAAGACTGGCTTCTCATCTTGTGCACCAGAGGCATGGAATAGTCTACAACGCATGCTTCATCTAGATATGTTAGCGCCACTGAATGAATTTAACATTTTGATGGTACACTCATTTACAGAGGAGTGTAAATGCTTTTTTTAGGCTGGATCATGTTGTTGAATTGTATTGTATTGTTGTGTGTTTTAATTCTGTAATGTATTGATTGTTGCTGCCTTCTTTGCCAGGTCTCCCTTGAAAAGAGACTCTGGTTCTCAATGGGCTTTTCCTGGTTAAATAAAAGGTTAAATAAATAAAAAGTTACAGTCATGAATGAAACATAAAGGGAGGCTGGCATGCAGGATGTCTTGAATAAGAAAGGGAAGACATGCAAGGGAGAGGGGACATGCAAGAGAAGGGGTACATGCAGGAAAGGGAAACATGCAAGAGAGGCAAAATTACTGGTGAACATCTGCGCTCATCTGAGTCCCTTTACTAGTGCCTATTTCCACAACCTAAAACAATTTCCTCTGCGATGCAAAACCGTTTGCCCTCATATTCAGGTGCCACATAAACAAACAGGGTCCTGTTCTCCTTTCTATCTTTCCTGTAACACAATTTCTAGACGGCCCGTAGACTGGGAACGTGCTGTGTGTGAAAAGATGAGCTTACAGTTTTCACAGACAAAGGTCTAAACTAACATGGAATTTTTTTAAGATGGTCATACTATGGATCATTTAGCTATTTGATTTTTAAATGTAGGACCCCTTTAGGTATAAAATAAATATTTTAAAGAAGTATTTGATAAAATATAGATGTTGGCCTTTACTTCTAAAGCCCATTGAAACAAATTGAATAACACATTCAGAAATAGCAAAAGTACGGTAAAAAAAAATATACAATAATAAGAAACAAGGTTTTGAAGTGACTGTCCTAAATCTAGGACATATTTAACCCCTTTTTTGGGGTAGGCACAAAACTACCTTCATACTTGTGGGGGTCGTAGAGCAAAACGTAGAACACAATCATGTTCATAAGAGTCTCCTGTTTCCATAGGGTGGTAATAATAATAATAATAATAGCACTGGAGCGTCAATCGACTCTAGGGGGTTAACTTAGTTTTAAAGAGCACAACCACTTATTTAATATGACACCACATTCATGTCATTAGGAATAACACAAATTTGTCTGCCATTGTGCAAAGACACTCACTATCAAAAAACGATTAACGCTAAAAAAATAAGTAAGAGTAGTTAAATTGTAGTAAATTGGACTATATTACTCACTCAAAATGGATATTGAATATTTAAAAAATTATCCAAAATGTGACCAGAGGACAATACCCACACAAAGTAGGGTATTTCAATGACAATTATTCTTACTTCTGTAACAATGTCAAAATGTCATAAAAATAAAAATACATCTGAGACGTTCAACAGGATTTAGTACAGACTAGGCCTGAAACAAAATGTAGAAATAGTAGCCTACTTTGACAACAATTCAGTGAATGCAACAAGTATTAGATAGACAGATACCGAGAGAAGATACAAAACTCAACTACTATTCAGAGACAAATGGCAATGTACTTTTATAATCTCCACCCAACACAGCCAGAAGAAGACTGTCCACCCCTCAGAGCCTAGTTCCTCTCTAGGTTTCTTCTTCTTCAATCAAATAAAATAAAATACAATTTTATTGGTCACATACACATATTTAGCCGTTATTTCGGTTGTGCAAAATGCTTGTGTTCCTAGCTCCAACAGTGCAGTAGTATCTAACAATTCACAACAATACACACAAATCTAAAAGGAAATTGAATGGAATTAAGATAAATATTAGCGTGAGCAAGTCGGAATGGCATTGACTAAAATACAGTAGAATACAGTACATACATGAGAAATGAGTAAAGCAGTATGTAAACATTTTTAAAGTGACTAGTGTTCCATTATTAAAGTGACCAGTGATTCCATGTCTATGTACATAGGGCAGCAGCCTCTAAGGTCCAGGGTTGAGTAACCGGTTGGTAGCCGGCTAGTGATGGCTATTTAACAGTCTGATGGCCTTGAGATAGAAGCTGTTTTTCAGTCTCACGGTTCCAGCTTTGATGCACCTGTACTGACCTCGCCTTCTGGATGATAGCAGGGTGAACAGGCCATGGCTCGGGTGGTTGATGTCCTTGATTATCTTTTTGGCCTTCTTGTAACATCGGGTGCTGTAGGTGTCCTCGAGGGCAGGCAGTGTGTCCCCGGTAATGCGTTGGGCAGACTGCACCACCCTCTGGAGAGCCCTGCGGCTGCGGGCAGTGCAGTTGCCGTACCAGGAAGTGAAAAAGCCCGACAGGATGCTTTCAATTGTGTAACTGTAAAAGTTTGTGAGGGTCTTAGGGACAAAGACACATTTATTCAGCCTCCTGAGGTTGAAGAGGCGCTGTTGCGCCTTCTTCACCACATAGTCTGTGTGGGTGGACCATTTCAGATTGTCAGTGATGTGTACTCTGAGGAACTTGAAGCTTTACACCTTCTCCACTGCGGTCCCATCGACGAATCATGGCTACCCGGACTATTTGCACTGCTCACCCACCCCCACACCCCACCCCATCTTTTTACGCTGCTGCTACTCTGTTAATTATTTATGCATAGTCACTTATCTCTACCCACATGTACATATTACTTCAACTACCTCAACTAGCCGGTGCCCCCGCACATTGACTCTGCACCGGTACCCCCCTGTATATATAGCCTCTCTACTGTTATTTTATTTTACTTCTGCTCTTTTTTTCTCAACTCTTTTTTGTTGTTGTTTTATTTTACTTTTTTATTGAAAAATAAATGCACTGTTGGTTAAGGGCTGTAAGTAAGCATTTCACTGTAATGTCTGCACCTGTTGTATTCGGCACATGTGGCCAATACAATTTGATTTGATTTGATTTGAAGTAGAGGTGTTGTTTCCTACCTTCACCACCTGTGGGCGGCCCGTCAGAAAGTCCAGGACCCAATTGCACAGGGCGGGGTTCAGACCCAGGCCCCCGTGCTTGATGATGAGCTTGGAGGGTACTATGGTGAGCTATAGTCAATGAACAACATTCTTACATATATATTCCTAATGTCCAGATGGAATAGGGCAGTGTGCAGTGTGATTGCGATTGCATCGTCTGTGGATCTATTGGGGCGGTATGCAAATTGAAGTGGGTCTAGGGTGTCATATAAGGTAGAGTTGATATGATCCTTAACTAGCCTCTCAAAGCACTTCATCATGACAGAAGTGAGTGCTACGGGGCAATAGTGCCTCGCCTGGTTCACCAACTACTTCTCAGATAGAGGTCAATGTGTCAAATCGGAGGGCCTGTTGTCTGGACCTATGGCAGTCTCTATGGGGGTGCCACAGGGTTCAATTATTGTGCCGACTCTTTTCTCCGTGTATATCAATGATGTCGCTCTTGCTGCTGGTGACTCTCAGAGCCACCTCTACGCAGACGACACCATTTTGTATACATCTGGCCCTTCATTGGACACTGTGTTAACAAACCTCCAAACGAGCTTCAATGCCATACAACACTCCTTCAGTAGCCTCCAACTGCTCTTAAACACTAGTAAAACTAAATGCATGCTCTTCAATCGAACGCTGCTGGCACCCGCCCACCCGACTAGAATCACTACTCGACGGGTCTGACCTAGAGTATGTGGACAACTACAAATACCTAGGTGTCTGGTTAGACTGTAAACTCTCCTTCCAGACTCACATTAAGAATCTCCAATCCAAAGTTAAATCTACAATCGGTTTCCTATTTCGCAACAAAGCCTCCTTCACTCATGCTGCCAAACATGCCCTCGTAAAACTGACTATCCTACCGATCCTTGACTTCGGCGATGTCATTTACAAAATAGCCTCCAACACTCTACTCAGCAAATTGGATGTAGTCTATCACAGTGCCATCCGTTTTGTCTCCAAAGCCCCATATACTACCCACCACTGTGACCTGTACGCTCTTGTTGGCTGGTCCTCACTACATATTCGTTGCCAAACCCACTGGCTCCAGGCCATCTATAAATCACTGCTAGGCAAATCCCTGCCTTATCATAGCTCATTGGTCACCATAGAAACACCCACCCGTAGTATGCGCTCCAGCAGGTATATCTCACTGGTCATCCCCAAAGCCAACACCTCCTTTGGCCTCCATTCCTTCCAGTTCTCTGCTGCCAATGACTGGAACAAATTGAAAAAATCTCTGAAGCTGGAGACACTTATCTCCCTCACTAACTTTAAGCATCAGTTGTCAGAGCACCTTACCGATCACTGCACCTGTACACAGCCCATCTGAAATTAGCCCGCCCAACTACCTCATCCCTATATTGTTATTTATTTTGCTCATTTGAACCCCAGTATCTCTATTTGCACATCATCTCTTGCACACTATCATTCCAGTGTTAATACTAAATTGTAATTATTTTTGCACTATAGCCTATTATTGCCTTACCTCCATAACTTGCTACATTTGCACACACTGTATATATCTTTTCTGTTGTATTTTTGACTTTGTTTTGTTTTACCCCATATGTAACTCTGTGTTGTTGTTTTTTTATCGCACTGCTTTGCTTTATCTTGGCCAGGTCGCAGTTGTAAATGAGAACTTGTTCTCAACTGGCTTACCTGGTTAAATAAAGGTGAAATAAAATAAAACTAAATAAAAAAAATAGTAATTTAGTTCAGTTACCTTTGCTTCCTTGGGTACAGGAACAATGGTGGACATCTTGAAGCAAGTGGGGACAGAAGATTGGGATAGGGAGAGATTGAATATGTCCATAAACACTCCAGCCACCTGGTCTGCGCATGCTCTGAGGATGCGGCTAACGATGTCATCTGGTAACAATGGTTGAGAGTTTTTGATGAGCGAGTACTACAGGCAGTTTGTTGATAGAACTTCGGTAGCATTTTCCTCAAATGTACTTTGTTAAAATCCCCAGCTACAATAAATGCGGCCTCTGGATATGTGGTTTACAGTTTGCACAAAGTCCAGTGTAGTTCCTTGATGGCTGTCGTGGTATCGGCTTGAGGGGGAATATACACGGCTGTGACTATAACCAAAGATAATTATCTTGGGAAGTAATATGGCTGGCATTTGATTGTGAGGTATTCTAGGTCAGGTGAACAAAACGACTTGAGTTCTTGTACGTTATCATAATAACACCATGAGTAGTTAATCATGAAACATACACCATCGCCTTTCTTCTTCCCGGAGAGTTCTTTATTCCGGTCTGGGCGATGTACTGAGAACCCAGCTGGCTGTATGGACTGGGACAGTATATCCGGAGAGAGTCATGTTTCCATGAAACCGAGTATGTTACAGTCCCTGATGTCTCTCTGGAAGGAGATCCTCGCCCTGAGCTCATCTACTTTATTTTCCAGGGACTGAACATTAGCGAGTAATAAACTCAGAAGCAGTGGATGGTGTGCACGCCTCCTGAGTTGGACTAGAAGTCCACTCCGAATGCATCTTTTCCGCCGGCGGCGTCTTGCAGCAGCCTCTGGGATAAGTTCAATTGCCCTTGGGGGTACGAACAAAGGATCCAATTCGGGAAAGTCGTATTTCTGGTCGTAATGCTGCGAGTTACCGCCACTCTGATATCCAAAAGTTATTTCCGGCTGTATGTAATAACACATAAAACTTTCTGAGCTACTAATGTAAGAAATAACACACACAAAAAACAAAATACTGCAAAGTTGCTTTTGAGCTAGAAGCAGAGCTTCCATGTCTGTCTGCACCATCTTAGGCTCCTGCCTTTCTGTCAATTGAGTATTTGCATTTAGCCTATCACATGTCATGACACTTCTTGAAGCACCATCCTACAAAGTGGCACAAAATGTAAATCTAGTACTTTGACAACAATTCAGTAAATGCAACAAGTATTATAGAGAATGATTCAGAGAAAAAAATCCAAAAGTAAGTTGGATTGACAAAGATTCATACTTCTGTAACAATGTAAAACTGCAAATAACTATTCAGAGACTATTTAAAAAAAAATTGATAACCTCTCTCAATAAGATTTAGTACAGACAAGGCCTGACACAAAATGTAGAAATAGTAGTCTACTTTGACAGCAATTCAGTGAATGCAGACAGATACAGAGAGAAGATACAAAACTCAATTTTAATAAGTACACAATTTCTCTATAAGATTTGTAGGACAAATTGTCACGCCCTGGCTCTGGGGACTCTTATATGTTGAGCCAGGGTGTTAGTTTATATGTGTAGTGTCTATGTTTTGTTTTCTATGTGTTCTTTTCTAGATCATGTGTTTCTGTGTTGGCCGGGGTGGTTCCCAATCGGAGGCAGCTGTGTCTTGTTGTCTCTGATTGGGAACCATACTTTGGCAGCCTGTAGTGTACTTGTCATTTGTGGGATCTTGTTCCGGAGAGGTTTGTGTTGTCACAGTTCCCTCAGCCAGAACCCAAAAGCAGACCAGGACAAGGAGAGTTGAACGAAGGTGAGGGTTTATTAGATACGACAAAAGGTGCAGAATAATCCAGGGACAGAGCGGGCGGCGTGGTTGAGTAGTTGGGGGTGCAGTACTGGGTCCAGTGATGGCTCGGCAGCCGCCGACCATCAGGCAGAGGTGGGGTGAAGGTTCCGGACGTGTGACTGCAGGTGGAACAAAAACGGAGGTAAGAACACAAAAACTCAACAAAGTACAAAATAACAAAACTCACGCTAGAAAACTCTGAACTGATACACAGAACACCTACTGTTCATGGCTAACGATCCGGCAGGAACTGGATGTTTGGCCAGAGCCTAAAAAGGGTGATGATGAGGGCCAGGTGTGCAGATTGCTGACGGGATGCAGGTGCGGAAAACAAGAGAGCTCCCCGGAGCGTTCCCGAACCCTCGGGAAACTGGAGACTACGAACAGGAAACACTAGTCACCAGACAGGACCCGACTCAGACTGCCGGGATCGTTACAGTACCCCCCTCCGACGAACGCCACCGGGCGGACCTCCCGGAGCGCCAGGATGGAGGCGGTAGAAATCCCTGATGAGGTCAGCATCTAGGACCTGTCGCCGCGGAATCCAACTCCTCTCTTCAGGACCATACCCCTCCCAGTCCACGAGATACTGGAAACCCCGGCCCCGCCGTCTGGAATCCATGATGCGACGCACCGTGTAGGCAGGACCACCTCCGATCATCCGAGGAGGAGGAGGAGGAGGCGGAGGAGGCAACAGAGGACTGAGGAAGACAGGCTTGAGGCAGGAGACATGAAAGGTGGGATGGACTCTGAGCGTCCTCGGTAGTTTGAGTCGAACTGCCACCGGATTGATCACCTTCTCCACCACAAACGGACCAATGAACTTCGGTAACAACTTCCTAGACTCAGTCCGTAACGGAAGATCCCGTGTGGCCAACCAAACCCTATCTCCGATGGTATAGGTGGGAGCGGGGATCCGGCGACGATTCGCCTGGAGCTGATACCGATCCGAACCTCTAAGGAGTGCCCTTCTGGCCCGATGCCAGGTCCGGTGGCAACGACGAATATGAGCCTGAACAGAAGGCACTGATAGCTCCTTCTCCTGAGAAGGGAACAGGGGGAGGTTGGTAGCCATACAGGCACTGGAAGGGAGACATCCCAGTGGCAGATGTAGGGAGAGTATTGTGGGCATACTCAACCCAAGGCAACTGAGAGGCCCAGGAGGTGGGGTTGGAAGAGACCAGACAGCGTAGCGTGGATTCCATCTTCTGGTTGGCTCTCTCCGCCTGACCATTGGATTGGGGGTGAAAACCAGATGTGAGACTGACTGTAGCTCCAATGGCCAAACAGAAGGACTTCCAGACAGCAGAGGTAAACTGAGGGCCACGGTCGGAAACGATATCACTGGGCAAACCGTGGACCCTGAAAACCTCCCTAACCAGGATCTCGGACGTCTCCGAGGCAGAGGGAAGCTTGGCAATAGGCACAAAGTGGGCGAACTTGCTGAATCTGTCCACGATAGTCAGAACGACCGTGTTCCCCTCAGAAGCGGGCAACCCCGTGACGAAGTCCAGGGCCAGATGTGACCATGGACGCCGGGGAATAGGAAGGGGGTGAAGTAGTCCAGAGCTGGGCCGATTGGTACTCTTATTCTGCGCACACACTGGACAGGCAGCAACAAAACCCCGAGTATCCTCGGCCATGGCAGGCCACCAAAAACGTCTGCGAAGAAACGCCATAGTCCGAGCCACGCCGGGGTGACAAGCCATCTTGCTGGCGTGGGACCATTTGAGGACAGCAGGACGAACCGACTCAGGCACAAACAACCGACCGGGTGGACCGTTACCGGGACCGGGCTGAGTCCGAAGGGCCGCCAGCACCTCCTCCTCAATCTTCCACATCACTGCTCCCACGACGCAGTTCCGGGGAGAATAGTCTCGGTCTTGGACCCACTCTCTCCGTCTTGGAGAACATCCGGGACAAGGCGTCCGCCTTGCCGTTCTTAGATCCAGGTCGGAACGTCAGGGCAAACTTGAATCGTCCGAAAAACAACGCCCACCTGGCCTGACGGGGAGTTGAGACGTTTAGCCGATTGCACGTAAGCAAGATTCTTGTGGTCAGTCCAGACAATAAACGGTTGCTCCGCCCCCTCCAACCAGTGGCGCCACTCCTCCAAGGCAAGTTTCACCGCGAGAAGCTCCCGGTTACCCACATCGTAATTCCTCTCTGCAGGCGAAAGGCGACGAGAGTAGTAGGCGCAGGGATGGAGTTTACTGTCCGTGGAGCATCGCTGCGACAGGATAGCGCCAACTCCCACATCAGACGCGGTCCACTTCAACGACGAACTGACGGGCCGTGTCCGGTTGAGAGAGAATCGGTGCGTTGGTGAATCGCCTCTTCAAATCCAGAAACGCTCGATCCGCCTCCGGATTCCACTTGAAGGTCCTGATACTGGAAGTCAAGGCAGTTAATGGAGCGGCCACACGGCTGTAATCCCGGATGAATCTGCGGTAGAAATTCGCAAACCCCAAAAATCTCTGGAGTTGCAATCTCGTACCGGGCTGGACCCATTCCAGAACCGCTCTAACCTTCTCCTGATCCATCCTAATCTCACCCCTGGAGATGATGTACCCGAGAAAGGATGTAGTGTGGGCGTGAAACTCGCACTTCTCGGCCTTCACGAACAGGCGATTCTCCAACAATCGCTGCAGAACCTGCCGGACATGCTGGACGTGGTCGGAAGGTTCCTTCGAGAAGATCAGAATGTCATCCAGGTAAACAAACACGAAGAGACCGATCATATCTCTCAGGACGTCGTTCACCATACTCTGGAATACCGCTGGAGCATTGGTCAGTCCAAACGGCATCACCTGATACTCGGTGACCCATCGGTGTATTGAAACCCGTCAACCACTCGTCCCCCTCTCTGATCCGGACCAGGTGATACGCATTGCGTAGGTCTAGCTTGGTGAACACTGTAGCACCCTGTAAGGAGTCGAAGGCAGAACTCATCAAGGGCAGGGGATACTTGTTCTTGACCGTGATGTCATTCAACCCCCGATAATCAATACACGGTCGAAGAGAGCCATCCTTCTTTCCCACAAAGAAGAATCCTGCCCCCCAGGGGTGATGACGAGGGACGAACGAGACCAGCAGCTAGGGACTCCTTGATGTAGGTCTCCAACGCCTCACGTTCAGGTCGGGGAGATACTGTATAACCTTCCCTTGGGGTAGACAGCTCCAGGAACCAGGTTGATGGCACAATCATATGGTCGGTGGGGAGGAAGTGACAGAGCCTTCTGCTTACTGAAAACTTCCCCAAATCGTGATATGTCTCGGGAACCAGGGACAAATCTGGGGGTTTAGCCTCAATCACCTGACTGGGAACCGAATGGGGGCAGGCAGTCTTGAGACAGTTAGCATGACAATCAAGGCTCCAACTCGTTACCTTGCCCGTCACCCAATCGAACGTGGGATTGTGTTCCTTCAGCCAGGGGTATCCAAGGACCAGAGGAACATGGGAAGACGGCAGAATGAAAAAATGAAATCATCTCAGAATGATTCCCCGACAACCGCATCTTAACCGGTTCAGTCCTCATCGTGATACGTGCCAGACTACTGCCGTTCAGAGTGGTCGCTTCAATGGCTTCCGGCAATTGCTCCTTGGAAAGCCCCAGCTGTTCCACCAACTCGGCATCAAGAAAACTTCCATCGGCACCTGAATCGATAAAAGCGTTAAGCGCTAAGCTCTGATTCCTGTTCACAAGGGTAGCCGGGAAGCGGGGTCTGACAGAGGTACTGAGAGGTTGAAACTGGCTCGCTAAAAGTCCTCCCAACTTTAGCGAGCCGGGCAGTTTGACGACCGCCGGGAACAAGTGGAGATGTAATGTCCCGAGCGACCACAGTAGAGGCAGCAGTTGGTCTTACGTCTATGTTGACGCTCCTCCTTGGTTAACCCGTGCCGCCCCACTTGCATGGGTTCAGAATCGGGAGAGAGGTCCTCTCCACTAATCCTTAGTGGTGGAGAATGATCGACGTGTTCTGGTCCACCACCCGACCCGACTGGGAACTGAGAAGCTGATCGATTGGACGGACCCCATTGCTTCTCCCTCCTTCGCTCTCGGACTCGATTATCCACCCGAATAGACAAGGCTACCAAGCTGTCCAGGTCACTAGGCTCCGGATAGGAGATCAACTCATCCTTGAGCTGCTCCGACAGGCCCTGGTAAAAGGCCGCTTGCAAAGACTCCTCGTTCCACCCACTCTCCACAGCCAACGTCTTGAACTCGATCACGAAGTCGGCCACGCTACGCAGTTCCTTGGTGAAGAGAAAACAGACGCCTAGCTGCGTCCCTCCCTCGGACGGAATGGTCGAAGAGCTTCCTCATCTCGGCCGTGAACCCCTGGTATGAAGCCATGCAGGGATCCTGTCGTTCCCAAACGGCTGAAGCCCACTCCAGCGCTCGACCACGCAGCAACTCAATCAAAAAGGCTATCCTAGCCTTGTCAGTGGCATAAGAGTAGGGCTGTAGATCGAACACTAATCCACACTGCATAAGGAAGGAACGGCATCTTCCCAGCTCCCCCTCATATTTCTCCGGCGTCGGAACCTTGGGCTCACGGAGGGACACAACTTCAGAAGCGGCAGGCGAGATGGGTGAAACGGTAGTGAGTCCTCCACCGGACACTGGCGTTGGTTCTGGACCTCCGTCAGGCCGGTAGAAAGGTTCCGAACTGACAACGCGATCTCCTGTAGTACCATGCTATGATGGCCCAACATCTTCTCCTGCTGGGTAATGGCATGGCGAACAGAGTCCAGGTCCGCTGGGTTCATATCTGGCCGGATCGTTCTGTCACAGTTCCCTCAGCCAGAACCCAAAAGCAGACCAGGACAAGGAGAGTTGAACGAAGGTGAGGGTTTATTAGATACGACAAAAGGTGCAGAATAATCCAGGGACAGAGCGGGCGGCGTGGTTGAGTAGTTGGGGGTGCAGTACTGGGTCCAGTGATGGCTCGGCAGCCGCCGACCATCAGGCAGAGGTGGGGGTGAAGGTTCCGGACGTGTGACTGCAGGTGGAACAAAAACGGAGGTAAGAACACAAAAACTCAACAAAGTACAAAATAACAAAACTCACGCTAGAAAACTCTGAACTGATACACAGAACACCTACTGTTCATGGCTAACGATCCGGCAGGAACTGGATGTTTGGCCAGAGCCTAAAAAGGGTGATGATGAGGGCCAGGTGTGCAGATTGCTGACGGGATGCAGGTGCGGAAAACAAGAGAGCTCCCCGGAGCGTTCCCGAACCCTCGGGAAACTGGAGACTACGAACAGGAAACACTAGTCACCAGACAGGACCCGACTCAGACTGCCGGGATCGTTACATGTGTTTTGTTAACCTTAGGACTTCACGTATCGTTTTGTTGTTTTGTTATTGTTATAGTACTCAATAAAAGATGTACGCATTTCACGCTGCGCCTTGGTCCACTCATTACGACGATCGTGACAGAAGATCCCACCATAACAGGACCAAGCAGCGTGTCCAGGAGCAGACAGCCTGGACTTGGGAGGAGATCTTGGACGGGCAGGGATCCTGGACTTGGGAGGAAATCCAGGCCGGAATGGATCGCCGTCCGTGGGAGGAGACGGTGGAGGCGCGCCATAGAGAGGAGCAGCGGCGCCAACCGTGCCGACGTCGGACAAGCAAGAGGCAACCCCAATAAAAAAATTTGGGGGGGCACAAGGCATGGACGAGGGGGCTGCTGGAGGCAGCTACAGGGCAAGTTTGTGGATTAGGAGAGAAGGCCACCGGGTTTGGGGGGCTGGAAGGGAGGTTGGCGGAGCCTAGAGGTAGAGCAGAGCCAACTCCCCGTACTCAGGCTAGGCAGCGTGAGACTGGGCAGGTTCCGAGGTATGCAGTGCTGCGTACTGTGCCGCGAGTGGTCCGGCACAGTCCTGTACGTCCTGTGCTAGCACCACGCACGTGTCGTGCTAAGGTGGGCATGTAGCCAGGACGGAGTGTGCCGGCTCAACGCTCGTGGCCTCCAGTACCCCTCCTCGGTCCCGGATATCCTGCGCCAGTGTCACGTGCTGTAGTGCCAGGACGAGTACACAGCCCTGTACGTCCTGTGCTGATGCCTCACACAGAGTGTGTAAAAATAGGCATTCAGCCAGGACGGGTTGTGTCAGCTCTTCGCTCCAGACCTCAAGTCCGTCTCCACAGCCCGGTCCGGCCTGTTCCTGTTCCCTGCACCAAGCCTGTGGTGCGCGTCGCCAGCCCGGCCCGGCCTGTTCCTGCTCCCCGCACCAAGCCTGTGGTGCGCGTCGCCAGCCCGGCCCGGCCTGTTCCTGCCCCTCGCACCAAGCCTGTGGTGCGCGTCGCCAGCCCGGCCCGGCCTGTTCCTGCCCCTCGCACCAAGCCTGTGGTGCGCATCGCCAGCCCGGCCTGGCCTGTTCCTGCCCCTCGCACCAAGCCTGTGGTGCGCGCCGCCAGCCCGATCCGGCCTGTTCCTGCTCCCCGCACCAAGCCTGTGGTGCGCGTCGCCAGCCCGGCCCGGCCTGTTCCTGCCCCTCACACCAAGCCTATGGTGCGCGTCGCCAGCCCGGCCCGGCCTGTTCCTGCTCCCCGCACCAAGCCTGTGGTGCGTGTCGCCAGCCCGGCCCGGCCTGTTCCTGCTCCCCGCACCAAGCCTGTGTTGCGCGTCGTCGGCCCGGCCTGTTCCTGCCCCTCGCACCAAGCCTGTGGTGCGCGTCGCCAGCCCGGCCCGGCCTGTTCCTGCCCCTCGCACCAAGCCTGTGTGGCGCGTCGCCAGCCCGGTCCGGCCTGTTCCTGCTCCCCGCACCAAGCCTGTGGTGCGCGTCGTCAGTCCGGCACAGCCCGTGCCTGTTCCAACATGTAATGGAACTTCTGGAAGCACGGTCCCATCCTGCAAAGTGGCACAGAACACATAGAAAACCCAAAGGAGGTTTCTACAGATCTCCCACTTTATGCCCTGCATCCACTCCGGATGTACACCACACACCCTCTTTTGCACCCTTCAAACTTCACCAGGGAGTGGCCTGCTTTCAAATGATGAGGAACAACTCGGTCCACACCCCCTGGTGCCACACTCTTGACTCCCCGCTTCCTTCCACTGTAGCCATCACAAAGTGAATGCACAAGCTGCATGTCGAATGCCTTCAGGGACCAGCGCCTGGGAAGGGGCCATTGCAGGGTCCCCCATACTGGTCTACTGAAACTGCCTTAAGGGTACCATACATAGGTAGCAATATGCCATGCACCGCTTTGAGCAGCTATGTAGGTACATGAACTTTTCGGATCCAAATTCAACAAATAAGACAAATGGCACAAAGTAAGCTGTGTGGTACAAGGGTTAATGGTGAGACTTAGGGCAGACGCACACACGGAAACGTAGGCTCCATGGAAAGTAGGCTTCCCTCTCGTTTGTGCTCTTCCTCTCCTTCTTCTTCCTCTCCCTCTCCACGTTCCTCTCCATGTTCCTCTCCCTCCAATCTCCTCTCCCTCCTCTTCACTCTCATCTTCCTCTCTCCCTCCACTCTTCTCTCGCTCATTTCTGCCTCCTCTTCCTCCTCGCTCCACATCTCTGTCCCTCTAATAATCTCTATCTCCTCTTCGTCCCTGTCTTCTGCTGCTGAGCCCTGACTTTCCACATCACTTCTCTCACTTTCACTGACCTACAGGAACAGAGTAACAGAGGGAGAGGAAGAGAGAGGAACAAATAGGATACGATTGTGGTCAGGATCATAATCTCTCTCACCCTTCCTCCCTTTATTTTTACTCAGCCATACACATACTCTCTAATAATCACCTCTTACGGGTTTCCATAATAAATTGTGTTACAGTTACAACACGGTAGCAACATAACCTGGCAGCAGCACAACGTGGTAGCAGCACAAACATGGTACAAACATTCTCCCATTACACACGTGCAATGTTTGTACCATGTTTGTGCTGCTACCACGTTGTGCTGCTGCCATGTTATGTTGCTATCGTGTTGAAGTCATGTTTTGTTGCTACCATGCTGTGTTGTCGTGTGTTGCTGCCATGTTGTGTTGTTGCCTTAGGTCTCTGTTTATGTAGTGTTGTGGTTTCTCTGTTGTCGTGACGTGTGTTTTGTCCTACATGTGGTCCTCTGTAGCTCAGCTGGTAGAGCACGGCGCTTGTAACGCCAAGGTAGTGGGTTCGATCCCCGGGACCACCCATACACAAAAATGTATGCACGCATGACTGTAAGTCGCTTTGGATAAAAGCGTCTGCTAAATGGCATATTATTATTATTATTATTATTATTATTTAAAATTTGTAATCCCAGCCCCCATCCCCCCAGGAGGCATTTTGCCTCTTGGTAGGCCTTCATTGTAAATAAGAATGTGTTTTTAATTAACTTGCCTAGTTAAATAAAGGTTAAATAAAAAATAAAAATAGACACACACACACACACAGTATCATCATGTGGTACCCCAGGAAGAGTAGCTGCCGCATGTGCAATAGCTAATGGTAATCCTAATAAACTAAACGAAATCATGACGCTATACTGCATTTTCATTCAATCAATCAATCAATTTTATTTTATATAGCCCTTCTTACATCAGCTAATATCTCGAAGTGCTGTACAGAAACCCAGCCTAAAACCCCAAACAGCTAGTAATGCAGGTGTAAAAGCACGGTGGCTAGGAAAAACTCCCTAGAAAGGCGAAAACCTAGGAAGAAACCTAGAGAGGAACCAGGCTATGAGGGGTGGCCAGTCCTCTTCTGGCTGTGCCGGGTGAAGATTATAACAGAACCATGCCAAGATGTTCAAAAATGTTCATAAGTGACAAGCATGGTCAAATAATAATCAGGGAATAAATCTCAGTTGGCTTTTCATAGCCGATCATTAAGAGTTGAAAACAGCAGGTCTGGGACAGGTAGGGGTTCCATAACCGCAGGCAGAACAGTTGAAACTGGAATAGCAGCAAGGCCAGGCGGACTGGGGAAAGCAAGGAGTCACCACGGCCGGTAGTCCCGACGTATGGTCCTAGGGCTCAGGTCTCTCAGTTGGCTTTTCATAGCCGATCATTAAGAGTTGAAAACAGCAGGTCTGGGACAGGTAGGGGTTTCAGAACCGCAGGCAGAACAGTTGAAACTGGAATAGCAGCAAGGCCAGGCGGACTGGGGACAGCAAGGTGTCATCATGCCCGGTAGTCCTGACGTATGGTCCTAGGGCTCAGGTTCTCAGAGAGAAAGAGAGAACGAGAGAATTAGAGAGAGCATACTTAAATTCACACAGGACACTAGATAAGACAGGAGAAGTACTCCAGGTATAACCAACTAACCCCAGCCCCCGACACATAAACTACTGCAGCATAAATACTGGAGGCTGAGACAGGAGCGGTCCGGAGACACTGTGGCCCCATCCGAAGAAACCCCGGACAGGGCCAAACAGGAAGGATATAACCCCACCCACTCTGCCAAAGCACAGCCCCCGCACCACTAGAGGGATATCCTCAACCACCAACTTACAATCCTGAGACAAGGCCGAGTATAGCCCACAGAGGTCTCCACCACAGCACAAACCAAGGGGGGGCGCCAACCCAGACAGGAAGATCACGTCAGTAACTCAACCCACTCAAGTGACGCACCCCTCCCAGGGACGGCATGAAAGAGCACCAGCAAGCCAGTGACTCAGCCCCTGCAACAGGGTTAGAGGCAGAGAACCCCAGTGGAGAGGGGAACCGGCCCGGCAGAGACAGCAAGGGCTGTTCGTTGCTCCAGAGCCTTTCCGTTCACCTTCACACTCCTGGGCCAGACTACACTCAATCATATGACCTACTGAAGAGATAAGTCTTCAGTAAAGACTTAAAGGTTGAGACCGAGTCTGCGTCTCTCACATGGGTAGGCAGACTGTTCCATAAAAATGGAGATCTATAGGAGAAAGCCCTGCCTCCCGCTGTTTGCTTAGAAATTCTAGGGACAATTAGGAGGCCTGCGTCTTGCGACCGTAGCGTACGTATTGGTATGTACGGCAGGACCAACTCAGAAAGATAGGTAGGAGCAAGCCCATGTAACGCTTTATAGGTTAACAGTAAAACCTTGAAATCAGCCCTTGCCTTAACAGGAAGCCAGTGTAGGGAAGCTAGCACTGGAGTAATATGATCAAATTTCTTGGTTCTAGTCAGGATTCTAGCAGCCGTATTTAGCACTAACTGAAGTTTATTTAGTGCTTTATCCGGGTAGCCGGAAAATAGAGCATTGCAGTAGTCTAACCTAGAAGTAACAAATGCATGGATTAATTTTTCTGCATCATTTTTGGACAGAACATTTCTAATTTTTGCAATGTTACGTAGATGGAAAAAAGCTGTCCTTGAAACAGTCTTGATATGTTCGTCAAAAGAGAGATCAGGGTCAAGAGTAACGCCGAGGTCCTTCACAGTTTTATTTGAGACGACTTTACAACCATCAAGATGAATTGTCAGATTTAACAGAAGATCTCTTTGTTTCTTGGGACCTAGAACAAGCATCTCTGTTTTGTCCGAGTTTAAAAGTAAAAAGTTTTCAGCCATCCACTTCCTTATGTCTGAAACACAGGCTTCTAGCGAGGGCAATTTTGGGGCTTCACCATGTTTCATTGAAATGTACAGCTGTGTGTCATCCGCATAGCAGTGAAAGTTAACATTATGTTTTCGAATAACATCCCCAAGAGGTAAAATATATAGTGAAAACAATAGTGGTCCTAAAACGGAACCTTGAGGAACACCGAAATGTACAGTTGATTTGTCGGAGGACAGACCATTTACAGAGACAAACTGATATCTTTCCGACAGGTAAGATCTAAACCAGGCCAGAACTTGTCCGTGTAGACCAATTTGGGTTTCCAGTCTCTCCAAAAGAATGTGGTGATCGATGGTGTCAAAGGCAGCACTAAGGTCTAGTAGCACGAGGACAGATGCAGAGCCTCGGTCTGACGCCATTAAAAGGTCATTTACCACCTTCACAAGTGCAGTCTCAGTGCTATGATGGGGTCTAAAACCAGACTGAAGCATTTCGTATACATTGTTTGTCTTCAGAAAGGCAGTGAGTTGCTGCGCAACAGCTTTTTCAAAAAATTTTGAGAGGAATGGAAGATTCGATATAGGCCGATAGTTTTTATATTTTCCGGGTCAAGGTTTGGCTTTTTCAAGAGAGGCTTTATCACTGCCACTTTTAGTGAGTTTGGTACACATCCGGTGGATAGAGAGCTGTTTATTATGTTCAACATAGGAGGGCCAAGCACAGGAAGCAGCTCCTTCAGCAGTTTAGTAGGAATAGGATCCAGTATGCAGCTTGAAGGTTTAGAGGCCATGATTATTTTCATCATTGTGTCAGGAGATATAGTACTAAAACACTTAAGTGTCTCTCCCGATCCCAGGCCCTCCCAGAGCTGTGCAGATCCAGGACAGCTAAGCCCTGGAGGAATACGCAGATTCAAAGAGGAGTCCGTAATTTGCTTTCTAATGGTCATGATCTTTTCCTCAAAGAAGTTCATGAATTTATTACTGCTGAAGTGAAAGCCATCCTCTCTTGGGGAATGCTGCTTTTTAGTTAGCTTTGCAACAGTATCAAAAAGAAATTTTGGATTATTCTTATTTTCCTCGATTAAGTTGGAAAAGTAGGATGATCGAGCAGCAGTGAGGGCTCTTCGGTACTGCACGGTACTGTCTTTCCAAGCTAGTCGGAAGACTTCCAGTTTGGTGTGGCGCCATTTCCGTTCCAATTTCCTGGAAGCTTGCTTCAAAGCTCGGGTATTTTCTGTATACCAGGGAGCTAGTTTCTTATGACAAATGTTTTTCGTTTTTAGGGGTGCAACTGCATCTAGGGTATTGCGCAAGGTTAAATTGAGTTCCTCAGTTAAGTGGTTAACTGATTTTTTGTCCTCTGACGTCCTTGGGTAGGCAGAAGGAGTCTGGAAGGGCATCAAGGAATTTTTGTGTTGTCTGAGAATTTATAGCACGACTTTTGATGCTCCTTGGTTGGGGTCTGAGCAGATTATTTGTTGCGATTGCAAACGTAATAAAATGGTGGTCCGATAGTCCAGGATTTTGTGGAAAAACATTAAGATCTACAACATTTATTCCATGGGACAAAACTAGGTCCAGAGTATGACTGTGGCAGTGAGTAGGTCCAGAGACATGTTGGACAAAACCCACTGAGTCGATGATGGCTCCGAAAGACTTTTGGAGTGGGTCTGTGGACTTCTCCATGTGAATATTAAAATCACCAAAAATTAGAATATGATCTGCTATGACTACAAGGTCTGATAGGAATTCAGGAAACTCAGAGAGGAACGCTGTATATGGCCCAGGAGGCCTGTAAACAGTAGCTATAAAAAGTGATTGAGTAGGCTGCATAGATTTCATGACTAGAAGCTCAAAAGATGAAAACGCCATTTTTTTTTTGTAAATTGAAATTTGCTATCGTAAATGTTAGCAACACCTCCGCCTTTGCGGGATGCACGGGGAATATGGTCACTAGTGTAACCAGGAGGTGAGGCCTCATTTAACACAGCAAATTCATCAGGCTTAAGCCATGTTTCAGTCAGGCCAATCACATCAAGATTATGATCAGTGATTAGTTCATTGACTATGACTGCCTTTGAAGTGAGGGATCTAACATTAAGTAACCCTATTTTGAGATGTGAGGTATCACGATCTCTTTCAATAATGGCAGGAATGGAGGAGGTCTTTATCCTAATAAGATTGCTAGGGTGAACACCGCCATGTTTAGTTTTGCCCAACCTAGGTCGAGGCACAGACACAGTCTCAATGGGTATGGCTGAGCTGACTACACTGACTATGCTATTGGCAGACTCCACTAAGCTGGCAGGTTGGCTAACAGCCTGCTGCCTGGCCTGCACCCTATTTCACTGTGGGGCTAGAGGAGTTAGAGCCCTATCTATGTTGGTAGATAAGAGGAGAGCACCCCTCCAGCTAGGATGGAGTCCGTCACTCCTCAGCAGGTCAGGCTTGGTCCTGTTTGTGGGTGAGTCCCAGAAAGAGGGCCAATTATCCACAAATGTTATCTTTTGGGAGGGGCAGAAAACAGTTTTCAACCAGCGATTGAGTGCTGAGACTCTGCTGTAGAGCTCGTCACTTCCCCTAACTGGGAGGGGGCCAGAGACAATTACTCGATGCCGACACATCTTTCTAGCCGATTTACACGCTGAAGCTATGTTGCACTTGGTGACCTCTGACTGTTTCATCCTAACATCGTTGGTGCCGACGTGGATAACAATATCTCTATACTCTCTACACTCGCCAGTTTTAGCTTTAGCCAGCACCATCTTTAGATTAATCAATCAATCAAATACCATTACACACAAACACACATATACAGTATCATCACAAAGCTATACAGTTAGCTAGCTAGCTATAGCAAGCAGCTTGGGTCGTTTCCAAATGAATTACTTCAGTAGAAACAAGAAAAAACAAACCAACTAGTTAGCTATACAGGGCCTACAGCTCCACCACTGATGTGCTCACCTGTATGAACCCGGTGAACACCATCAACATCGACAACACCAAACATTTATCTGCTGTTGAATTATTTCACTCATCATTGCTTTCAAAGTGCAAGGACGTGTCCAAATCCGTATCACCAACCAGCCGCTATTGGAATTTAAAGAAAGGCCGTTGATGGCCGCTATGGGTGCTAAAGGGTTAAACGGTCAAAAAGGAGATAGTTTAGAATATAAAAAATAAAATAAAACATTCAAGTCTATGGCACTTTTTCTTGCCATTGAAATGCATTGGGAGCGCATTTAAATATTGTTATAGTTCAAAAATTATAAATGCTATCAAAACTATTTTCTCAAGCAATCTAAGTTGTGGCGGTCTGAACATTTGGAAGTTGATTTCGTGTTAATAGCTTGAAAGAAATAAAATAATTATAGAAAAGTAAATTTCCTAAAGAAAATGTGGTAGCTTGTAAAGGATCGATTGATAGGATAGGATAGCCTGAACATGTGAAAGTTAGTTTGGTGTATATAGCTTGAACGGTTTAATAGTTACTATTTGTGAGTTAATGTATGCAAATGTATATACTTTTAGTTGATAAATGTTTTTAATAATTGGAAGTTAGAATAGCCCGAAGTTGGTTTGGGGTCTCTAGCTTGAGCGGTTCAATAGTTACTGTTATTTAGTTATTTTATGCAGATGTATGCAAATGTATATAGTTATAGTTGATAAATATTTGAAGGAGTTTAAATTTAGGATAGCCTGAATATGTGAAAGTTGGTTTGGTATCTGTAGCTTGAGCTGTTCAAGAGCTACTGTTGTAAAGTTATTTTATGCAAATGTTCATGCAGATTTATATAGTTGTGGTTAATAAAGACTTTAAAGAATTTGAAGTTAGGATAGCCTGAATGTTTTAAAGTTGATCTTGTAGCTTAATTGGTCATGGAACAGGTCCATTTTGAAAAGCAACCCCTGTGTTCCAATGGTTCTGCTTTAAACCCATGTTAATTTATGCACATTTAAAATCATCGTTATAGTTAAAAAAGTATACATAGTATCAAAAATCCCTTGACAACCAATCTAAGTTTGTCCAGTCTGAACATCTCAAGGTTGGTTTGGAGTTTATAGCTTAAACGATGAACGAGGAGATAGGTCTAGAATATACATTTTTACCATTCAAGTCTATGGAGCTGTACACAATACATCAGTCACTCATTCCCAATTTGTCAAGCGACTAGAATTTCACGCCGGCATCCACTTTGTGTGGCAGTAATGCACCCTAAAAAAATCCATGCCTTTTGCGGCCAGTGGCCGTTGTGCCCTTCTCCCTGAGTGCTGCGCGCTCCATCACGTGATCGGGTCTTTCTCACTGGCTACAAGTGAAGACAGACACATCGGGGACGCAACTGCACGCGTCCTTATCCAATTTCGAGGTGCATATTGAAGATATTGGAAGAACTGTCCACATTTGCTTTTCGTCAGCCAACAAGATGAGTAGGCCTAATGAACAGCAAAAGCACTAGCCTATATCAATCTACTATCCCCCATAGTACAAAAGTCAACCTATCTATTCTGTGCGAGAAATATATATTCCAAACATAGTCTGGGACAGTTGTGGGATGTGATAGATCCCAAATTAATACAACCACTAGCATCAAAAAACCTTTTTTATGCAATGTGGCTGACGCAACAGATCAGAACGTCTAGCTTAAAATGTTGATCAACTATTAGGCTATCTCCTCACATTATAAGCGCAGCAATGTGCACATGATAGTAGACTATAAGTGCGAATGTTCCATTAGCGGAAAACACCATTATCAAAAGTGACCGCTAATGCAATTATGCATGTAATGCTTTTATTATAAAGGTGCATTTTTATGGTGAAAATGATCTTCCCCAAACTTGAAACTCACACGCTGCTTATGTATGCCAGTTAGGCTTGTAAAGCGGATTCATGTGCTTAATTTTAAGAAGTTATTTGGCCACTTTAGTTGTGATACAAACCTTATTAAAACATATAGACCTATGGGCTAGGCTACATGAGGTGTGCGACTATGATTCGAAGAAGTCGTTGTTTCTTATGCTGGGCATCGTCCACAAGTGATAATATATAATTCACAAGTGATAGGCTAAATTGTCACCCATCAGACTATTCTGGATTTAATCTTGTCTTTACATATACTAAATAATATATGCATTAAATTTGTTTTGATTTAGAATGGACCATTATCATGCACCTGTATCGAAACAGGGGAAGCGGGAAAAAATACATGTAATCTATGCACTTAAATAGCGAATGGAGGACACTTTTCCCCATAGTTTATTTTCATGCCAGCTTGAACGGCTATACTCCTGTTGTAAATATAAGCAATGTGCTTAATATTAGGAAAGTTGAGAAATAAATATAGTAGGCCTAGCCTATAGAAAACTGATGGGCTCTTCCTCTTTTTACATCATTTAGCAGACGCTCTTATCCAGAGCGACTTACAGTTAGTGAATACATATTTTTTTATACTGGCCCCCCGTGGGAATCGAACCCACAACCCTGGCGTTGCAAACACCATGCTCTATCAACTGCGCTACATCCCTGCCAGCCATTCCCTCTCCTACCCTGGGCCAATTGTGCACTGCCCATGAGTCTCCCGGTCGCGGCCGGCTGCGACAGAGCCTGGATTCGAACCAGGATCTCTAGTGGCCTTAGACCACTGCGCCACTCAGGAGACCATCACTCTGTTTTCTCACGCAATTGCATAGCCTATATAAATGTTGCGCAACATGAGCTCATGGGCTCTCATTAAGTGTTTGATTAGATTTTCGATTACATTTGCATTGATGTCAGAGTGATTAGAGGGACAATAGAGTGCTGAGTACCAGGCAGTTAGCAAGTTTGGTAGGCTACTAATGACCAGTAGCAGCATCAGAGCTTGGAGAAGCCTGATTACCGTGACTAAACGGTCATGTGGAATTTGACTGCCTTCAGGACTCATGGCCGTCTGTGTGGTGGTAATATGGTCACCTCAACAGCCCTAGTCAGTACTAGTTGTGGTTTAGTAGTTGTGGTCAGTAGTTATGTGGTTGTAGTCAGTAGTTGTGGTCAGTAGTTGTGTGGTTGTGGTCAACAGTTTTGGGATTTGTAGTCAGTAGCTGTGGTCAGTAGTTGTGGTCAGTAGTTCTTTGGTCTGTAGTTGCGTGGTCGGTAGTTGTGTGGTTGTGGTCAGTAGTTGTGGTTCAGTAATTGTGTTTTCAGTAGTTGTGTGGTTGTGGTCAGCAGTTGTTGTATGGTTGTGGTCAGTCATTTTGGTCAGTAGTTTGTAGTCAGTACCTGTGTGGTTGCCATCAATAGTTGTGTGGTTCAGTAGTTGTGTTGTCAATAGTTGTGGTCAGTAGTTGTGTGGTTGTCATCAGTAGTTGTGGTCAGATTTGTCAATTGAAAGATAGGATAGGATAGCCTGGACATGTGAAAGTTGGTTTATTGTCTAGCTTGAATTGTTCAAGAGTTACTGTTGGTGAGTTATTTTATGCTAATGTCTGCTAATGTGATACAATGAGTATAAGAAACATTAGGAACACCTGCTCTTTCCATGACATTGACTGACCAGGTGAATCCAGGTGAAAGCTATGATCCCTTATTGATGTCACTTGTTAAATCCACTTCAAATCAGTGTAGTTGAAGTGGAGGAGACAGGTAAACAAAGGATTTTTAAGCCTTGAGACAATTGAGACATGGATTGTGAATGTACACTACCACTCCAAAGTTTGGACACACCTACTCATTCAAGGGTTTTTCTATATTTTTACTCTTTTTACATTGTAGAATAATAGTGCTCCCGAGTGGCGCAGTGGTCCAAGGCACTGCATCGCAGTGCTAGCTGTGCCACTAGAGATCCTGGTTCAAATCCAGGCTCTGTCGTAGCCGGCCGTGACCGGGAGATCCATGGGGCGGCGCACAATTCGTCCAGGGTAGGGGAGGGAATGGCCGGCAGGGATGTAGCTCAGTTGGTAGAGCATGGCGTTTGCAACGCCAGGGTTGTGGGTTCGTTTCCCACGGGGGGCTAGTATGAAAATAAAACAATAAAAACAAACAAAAACACAATTTATAATGTATGCACTCACTAACTGTAAGTCGCTCTGGATAAGAGCGTCTGCTAAATTACTAAAATGTAAATTTAAAATGTAGTGAAAACATAAAACTATGAAATAACACATATGGAATCATGTAGTAACCAAAAATATGTTTTAAAAAATCAAACTATATATGTTTCAACTTGTCAATTTCCAATGATTTTCAAACAACAGTTTCATTTTCAAACAACAGTTTGAAATTATTTTAATGTTTACTTCATTTGCAAAGTTGGAAAACTTAGGCAAGAAATGCCAACAACAAACAGTGAGCCATCGTATTTATGCATAAAAAACTAATAATGAAAGAAAAGCATTGTAAGTTAGAATTTTATAAAGTTAGTGTGGGAGAGGTGGAAAGATTATTGTTATCAATTAATAATGACAAACCTCCTGGCATTGACCACTTAGATGGAAAGCTACTGGGGATGGTAGCTGACTCAATATCCACTCCTATCTTTTATATCTTTAATCTGAGCATAGGGGAAAGTGTTTGTCCTCAGGCCTGGAGGGAAGCCAAAGTTATTCCGCTACTCAAGAAGGGTAAAACTGCCTTTACCGGTTCTAACAGCTGACCTATCAGCTTGCTGCCAGCTCATAGCAAACTGTTGGGGAAAAAATGGTTTTGCCAAAAACAATGCTATTTCTCTGTAAACAAATTATCTACAGACTTTCAGCATACTTATAGAGAAGGGCACTCATGTACTGCACTGACACAAATGACTGATTTTTATTTATTTAAGAAATTGATAATAAGAAGATTGTGTGAGCTGTATTGTTAGATTTCAGTGCAGCCTTTGATACTATTGACCATTACCTGTTGTTGAACAAACTTGTGTTATAGCTTTTCAACCTCTGCCATATCGTGGATTCAGAGCTATCTATCGAATACAGGGTCTCCAACAGGTAGCTCGCTCCCCACCTATGAGTTGTGGGTGGTAGACAGAAATACTTTCCCCAAAAACTTTCTCAATTAAATGTTAACTGCAAAGTAGGCTTACCTGACAGATCTTTATATATTTCTTTAACTTTTACCCCTTTTTCGTGATATCCAATTGGTAGTTACAGTCTTGTCCCATCGCTGCAACTCCCATACAGACTCAGGAGAGGCGAAGGTCGAGAGCCATGCGTCCTCCAAAACAAAACCCCGCCAAGCCGCACTGCTTCTTGAAACACTGCCCGCTTAACCCGGAAGCCAGCCACACTAATGTGTCGGAGGAAACACTGTACAGCTGGCGACCAAAGTCAGCGTGCATGCGCACGGCCCGCCACAAGGAGTCACTAGAGCGCGATGTGACAAGGACATCCCAGCCAGCCAAACCCTCCCCTAATCCGGACGACGCTGGGCCAATTGTGCACTGCCTCATGAGTCTCACGGTCACGGCCGGCTGCGACACAGCCTGGGATCGAACCCGGGTCTGCAGTGCCTTAGACCGCTGCGCCACTCAGGAGGCCCTTTACCTAACAGATCTATATCATCATTATTTGTATCAATTAAGAGGCCATCGTTTTGCTAACTCTGCCATGACATGTGCTGCAGCAGTAGGCCTAAAAGCAGAAACATCGGTAGACCAACACATTCATCTCTTGCTAGAAGCACAATTAAAGTGGAATTACATAATAAATACAAATGTGTTCTGATTTTTTTCAGACCTAAAAAATTGTATTCTAATGTGATTTAAGCATTGACATGGACTCAGAACACCTGTCTCCATGGTTTCTCTCTGAATAATTGTAATAATGCTAAACCATGAAAAATAAAAGTGAGAAAACAGAATTCGGGAAAATACAAATAACATTTTATGGGGCCCCCTTAGAGTTGTTATTTCACCAGGTATTTTGACAGAAAATACATCTCTTGTACACTAAGGAACCGGGGAAGAGTTGCAGATTAGAGGAGAGGAGAAAAATGTGTAGCTTTCATGCTAGAAATGGTTGGAAACCACTGATCTAATAGAACACAGAGGGTTTTCTTTAATGGAGGCTTCTCTGATGTTAAACATGTAAAGTGTGGTGTACCGCAGGGCAGCGCTCTTGGCCCTCTACTCTTGGCGCATCGCGCTCTAGCGACTCCTTGTGGAGGGCCGGGCGCCTGCAGGTTGACCTCGGTCATCAGGTGAATGGTGTATCCTCCGACACATTGGTGCGGCTGACTTCCGGGTTAAGCGGGTGGGTGTTAAGAAGCACTGTTTGGCGGGTCATGATTCGGGGGACGCGTGACTCGACCTTCGCCTCCGAGCCCGTTGGGGAGTTGCAGTGATGAGACAAGATCGAAATTGGGGGGGGAAATTACACGTACTGTTAGTTAGGTAGCTAGCATTAGCTGGCTGGCTCACTAGCTAACATTACGTGTATGATCTGTGTAGTAATATTTTTCATATCTCAGATCCATTTGTATAGATTGTTATTATCACATTTCAGGAGAAGTCCCAGATGGAGACTGTGTCGAAGTAACAAAAGTTTATTACAAAAACAGGGGGCAGGCAAACGACAGGTCAAGGGCAGGCAGAGGTCAGTAATCCAGATCAGAGTCCAAAAGGTGCAGAACGGCAGGCAGGCTCAGGGTCAGGGCAGGCAGAATGGTCAAAACCGGGAAAAATAGAAAACAGGAACTTGAAAAGGCCAGGAGCAAGGGGAAAAACGTTGGTAGGATTGCCGAAACAAAAATGAACTGGCAACAGACAAACAGAGAACACAGGTATAAGTACACTGGGGATAATGGGGAAGATGGGCGACACCTGGAGGGTGTGGAGACAATTACTAAGACAGGTGAAACAGATCAGGGTGTGACAGTTATAGCCTAATAAGCTAGCAAGCTAGCAAGCTAACATTGAACCTGATTGGTTAGCTACCTGCATATTCATGCAGGGTAGTAACTTTATGAGTTGGGATTATGGTTAATTGTTTAGCTAGCTAGCTAGCTACATGTCTAAACAAAAGACTCCACTATGCAAGTAACCATTTCAATAGCATGTTCATGATGTCAATGTGACAACTGTCGATAGATGTAGCTGGTAAATACGCTATGGCTATCTACTCCGATTTCAGAGCACTCGTCTGAGTGTGCCAGAGCGCAGAATAACTGACGAATTTACGAACGCTCAACACCCGTTGAATATGACCAGTGTCAGTAAACGTTGGCAAAAAAGCGTAATGAAATTATTGCCAGCAGTACAGTTGTGGTCACCAACGCTCTGGATAATATCAAAAAAAGGTTACAAGTTTATCAACTTTCCCCTGCCCTACCAAAGTCAACACACACAACAAAATAGAATGGATATTTTTTCCAAATAGCTATTGCTGATTGTCGCCAGCACTCACATGAGGAACATGCACGTGGAGCTATGCTTATTCTAGGAAAAAGTTATATTTTGAAACAAAGACCATTCGCACAATTTATAGAGTTGTTTGGCAAAAAAAGGGGTTCATTAGAAACCTTGGAATCTGCTCTTTCCGATAGGGAATAGCAATCAAAATGTCTGGCCTACATGGACTTCTCTAGGGTACTACGGAAGAAGTACTATTTGGTAAGCTCCATTTCCTTCTCTGTCAATGCATGCTGCGCTGGTCCTCTGTGATGTGTGATTTGAAGGAGGCAGGCGCAAGAGGGTAATTCGCAGTATACAGAGTTTATTCCGTAATCCAGCGTAACTAGTCCAGTGTGCAAAACAGGCGCACTAGAAAAAACATGCACACAGGGAAAAAAAACCTGAAATACAAAATACTGAGCTCAACCGAGATACTAATCCTCACACTAAACAATCACCCACAAGGACAAGGGGGGCAGAGGGAACACTTAAACATGTACTAATGAGGGGAATATGAACCAGGTGTGTGTAATTGACAAGACAAGGCAAATGGAATGATGAGAGATATGGAGCGGCAGTGACTAGAAGGCCGGTGACGACGAACGCCGAAGCCTGCCCGAACAAGGAGGGGAGGCTGCTTTGGTGGAAGTCATGACAGTACCCTCCCCTTGACACGCAGCTCCAGCAGCACGCCGACCCCGGCCTCGTGGATGGCCAGAAGGACGCGGAGCAGGGCGAGCCGGATGGCGAAGGTGGAAATCCCGCAACAGGGAGGGATCGAGGAATCCCTCGCCGGGACCCAGCACCGTTCCTCCAGACTGTACCCCTCCCATTCCACGAGGTACTGAAGGCCCCCCAACCGACGCCTCGAATACAGGATGGAATGGACGGAGTACGTCGGGGCCCACTCGATGTCCAGAGGAGGCGGAGGGACATCCCACACCTCAGACTCCTGGAGCGGACCAGCCACCACCGGCCTGAGGAGTGACACATGAAACGAAGGGTTAATACGGTAATCATGGGGGAGTAATAACCTAAAGGTAACCTTGTTGATTGTCCTCAGGACTTTGAATGGCCCCACAAACCGCATGCTCAGCTTCCGGCAGGGCAGGCGGAGGGGCAGATTCCGGGTTGAGAGCCAGACCCGATCACCCAGTACGAAGACCTCACTGCGGTGGCGGTCAGCGTTGGCCTTCTGACGATGCACGACGCGTTGGAGGTGTACGTGGGAAGCGTCCCACATCTCCTCCGCGCGCCGAAACCAGTCATTCACCGCAGGAGCCTCGGTCTGGCTCTGGTGCCATGGTGCCAGAACCGGTTGGTAACCTAAAACACATTGGAATGGCGTTAGGTTAGTGGAGAAGTGACAGAGAGAGTTCTGGGCATATTCAGCCCATGGCAAGAACACGACCACTCCCCGGCCAGTCCTGGCAGTAGGACCGCAGGAACCTACCCACATCCTGATTTACCCGTTCCACCTGCCCATTAGACTCGGGGTGGAAACCAGAGGTCAGGCTGACCGAGACCCCCAGACGTTCCATGAACGCCTTCCAGACCTTGGATGTGAACTGGGGACCCTGGTCAGACACTATTTCCTCTGGTACCCCATAGTGCCGGAAGACGTGTGTAAACAGGGCCTCCGCAGTCTGCAGGGAAGTGGGGAGACCGGGCAGAGGAAGGAGACGGCAGGCCTTGGAAAAGCGGTCCACAACGACCAGGATGGTGGTGTTACCTTGGGAGAGGTGAAGATCGGTAAGGAAATCAACACTCAGGTGAGACCATGGTCATTGTGGAACTGGTTAAGGTTGTAACTTTCCCGCTGGGAGCTGCCTAGGTGCCTTACTCTGGGCGCACACCGAGCAGGAGGAGACATACACCCTCACGTCCTTAGCCAAGGTAGGCCACCAGTACTTTCCGGTCAGGCAGCGCACTGTACGATAGATACCTGGGTGACCAGAGGAGGGTGACGTGTGTGCCCAGTAGATCAGACGGTCACGGATAAGAGCAGGCACGTACTGCAGCCCAGCTGGACAATATGGTGGAGATGGCTTTGTGCGTAACGCCTGCTCTATATCCGTGTCCATCGCACATACTACCGGCGCCACAATGCAGGAGGCCGGGAGAATGGGGGTGTTGTCTCTAGGCCTCTCCTCTGTGTCATACAGCCGTGACAATACGTCTGCCTTCATGTTCTTTGTACCCGGGATGTATGATAGTGTGAAATCAAACCGGGTGAAGAATAGGGCCCACCTGGCCTGGTGAGGATTCAGCTTCCTCGCTGCCCGGATGTACTCTAGGTTACGGTGGTCCATCCCCTTCGAGCCAATGCCTCCACACGGTCAGGGCTCAGACAACAGCCAACAGCTCCCGATCACCAACGTCGTAGTTCTGCTCCGCTGGGCTGAGCTTCTTAGAGACGAAGGCACAGGGGCAGAGCTTGGGTTGCGTGCCCAAGCATTGAGATAGGACAGCACCTATCCCTACCTCGGACGCATCCACCTCCACTACGAACGGTAGTGATGGATCGGGGTGGGCCAGTACCGGGGCTGAGGTGAACAGACCCCTCAGGTTACTGAAGGCCCTGTCCGCCTCAGCAGACCAGCGGAGCCGGGACGGCCCACCCTTCAACAGAGATGTAATGGGAGCTACGACCTTGCCAAAGCCCCTGATAAACCTCAGTTAGTAGTTGGCGAAGCCAATAAAGCGCTGCACCTCCTTAATTGTTGTTGGAGTTTGCCAATTACGCACGACTGAAATGCGATCTCCCTCCATCTCCACACTTGAGGTGGTAATGCGGTATCTGAGGAAGGAGACGGACTGCTGGAAAACAGACACTTTTCTGCCTTGGCATAAAGGTCATTTTCCAACAGTCTGGATAGCACTTTGCGAACCAGGGACACATGCTCGGCGCGCGTGGTGGAATACACCAGAACGTCATCGATGTAGACCACTACACCGCGACCAAGCATGTCCTGAAATACCTCGTTCATAAAGAACTGGAAGATGGATGGAGCATTCATCAAACCTTAACAGCGCCGGAGAAGATGGCTGCCGTTTTACAGCCCTCTAACCAATTGTACTATTATGTGTGTTTTTTCGCGTTATTTGTAATTTATTTTGTACATAATGTTTCTGCCATCGTCTCTTATAACCAAAAAGAGCTTCTGGATATCAGGACAGCGATTACTCACCTCGTATTGGACTAAGATTTTTTCTTCAACGAGGCGGCCGCGAAGGATATCATACAGACACCCGACAAGGCCCAAATCCCCGTCATTCGCGTGAGGAAGAGACGGAGATATCGTGGACGTAGATCGGGGTGCCTTGTAAGGATCCGACGGCGAGCGAGTAAACTGCCTCTTCCATAAATCCTATTAGCCAATCTTCAATCATTGGATAACAAATTGGATGACCTAAGATTACGGTTATCCTACCAACGGGACATTAAAAACTGTAATATCTTATGTTTCACCAAGTCGTGGCTGAACGACGACATGGATAACATACAGCTAGCGGGCTATACGCTACATCGGCAGGATAGAACGGCTGACTCCGGTAAGACAAGGGGTGGCGGTCTGTGTATATTTGTAAACAACAGCTGGTGCACAAAATCAAATACTAAGGAAGTCTCGAGGCTTTGCTCGCCTGAGGTAGAGTATCTTATGATAAGCTGTAGACCACACTATTTACCAAGAGAGTTTTCATCTATATTTTTCATAGCTGTCTATTTACCACCACAAACCAATGCTGGCATTAAGATTGCACTGAATGAGTTGTACAAGGCCATAAATCAACAGGAAAACGCTCATCCAGATGCAGCACTCCTAGTGGCCGGGGACTTTAATGCAGGTAAACTTAAATCCGTTCTACCTAATTTCTACCAGCATGTTAAATGTGCAACCAGAGGAAAAAAAACTCTAGACCACCTTTACTCCACACACAGACACGCATACAAAGCTCTCCCTCGCCCTCCATTTGGCAAATCTGACCATAACTGTATCCTCCTGATTCCTGCTTATAAGCAACAACTAAAGCAGGAAGCACCAGTGACTCGGTTAATAAAAAAGTGGTCAGATGACGCAGATGCTAAGCTACAGGACTGTTTTGCTAGCACAGACTGGAACATGTTCCGGGATTCTTCAGACAGCATTGAGGAGTACACCACATCAGTCACTGGCTTCATCAATATGTGCATCGATGATGTCGTCCCCACAGTGACCGTACGTACATACCCCAACCAGAAGCCATGGATTACAGGAAACATCCGCACTGAGCTAAAGGGTAGAGCTGCCGCTTTCAAGGAACGGGACTCTAACCCGGACGCTTATAAGAAATCCCGCTATGCCCTCCGACGAACCATCAAACAGGCAAAGAGTCAATACAGGACTAAGATTGAATAGTACTACACTGGCTCTGACGCTCGTCGGATGTGGCAGGGCTTGAAAACTATTACAGACTACAAAGGGAAGCACAGCCGCGAGCTGCCCAGTGACACAAGCCTACCAGACGAGCTAAACCACTTCTATGCTCGCTTCGAGGCAAGCAACACTGAAGCATGCATGAGAGCACCAGCTGTTCCGGATGACTATGTGATCACGCTCTCCGTAGCCGATGTGAGTAAGACTTTTAAGCAGGTCAACATTCACAAGGCCGCAGGGCCAGATGGATTACCAGGACGTGTACTCCGAGCATGTGCTGACAAACTGGCAAGTGTCTTCACTGACATTTCCAACATGTCCCTGACTGAGTCTGTAATACCAACATGTTTCAAGCAGACCACCATAGTCCCCGTGCCCAAGGACACTAACATAACCTGCCTAAATGACTACCGACCCGAAGCACTGACGTCTGTAGCCATGAAGGGCTTTGAAAGGCTGGTCATGGCTCACATCAACAGCATTATCCCAGAAACCCTAGACCCACTCCAATTTGCATACCGCCCCAACAGATCAACAGATGATGCAATCTCTATTGCACTCCACACTGCCCTTTCCCACCTGGACAAGAGGAACACCTACGTGAGAATGCTATTCATTGACTACAGCTCAGCATTCAACACCATAGTGCCCTCTAAGCTCATCACTAAGCTAAGGATCCTGGGACTAAACACCTCCCTCTGCAACTGGAACCTGGACTTCCTGACGGGCCGCCCCCAGGTGGTAAGGGTAGGTAACAACACATCTGCCACACTGATCCTCAACACGGGGGCCCCTCAGGGGTGCGTGCTCAGTCCCCTCCTGTACTCTCTGTTCACCCATGACTGCATGGCCAGGCACGACTCCAACACCATCATTAAGTTGGCCGACGACACAACAGTGGTAGGCCTGATCACCGACAACGATGAGACAGCCTATAGGGAGGAGGTCAGAGACCTGGCCGTGTGGTGCCAGGACAACAACCTCTCCCTCAACGTGACCAAGACAAAGGAGATGATTGTGGACTACAGGAAAAAAAAGAGGACTGAGCACGCCCCCATTCTCATCGACGGGGCTGTAGTGTAACAGGTTGAGAGCTTCAAGTTCCTTGGTGTCCACATCACCAACGAACTATCATGGTCCAAACACACCAAGACAGTCGTGAAGAGGGCACGACAAAGCCAATTCCCCCGTCAAGAGACTGAAAAGATTTGGCATGGGTCCTCAGATCCTCAAAAAATTCTACAGCTGCACCATCGAGAGCATCCTGACTGGTTGCATCACCGCCTGGTATGGCAACTGCTTGGCCTCCGACCGCAAGGCACTACAGAGGGTAGTGCGTACGGCCCAGTACATCACTGGGGCCAAGCTTCCTGCCATCCAGGACCTCTATACCAGGCGGTGTCAGAGGAAGGCCCTCAAAATTGTCAAAGACTCCAGCCACCCTAGTCATAGACTGTTCTCTCTGCTACCGCACGGCAAGCGGTACCGGAGTGCCAAGTCTAGGTCCAAAATACTTCTCAACAGCTTCTACCCCCAAGGCATAAGACTCCTGAACAGCTAATCATGGCTACCCGGACTATTTGCACTGCCCCCCCACCCCATCCTTTTTACGCTGCTGCTACTCTGTTAATTATTTATGCATAGTCACCTTAACTCTACCCACATGTACATATTACCTCAACTACCTCAACTAGCCGGTGCCCCCGCACATTGACTCTGCAACGGTACCCCCCTGCATATATAGCCTCCCTACTGTTATTTTATTTTACTTCTGCTCTTTTTTTTCTCAACACTTTTTTTGTTGTTGTTTTATTTTTACTTTTTTTGTTAAAAATAAATGCACTGTTGGTTAAGGGCTGTAAGTAAGCATTTCACTGTAATGTCTGCACCTGTTGTATTCGGCGCATGTGACCAATAAAATTTGATTTGATTTGATTTGATCACCAGGTATTCATAATGCCCCGTGGTTGTGCTGAATGCTGTCTTCCACTCATCCCCCTCTCGGACACGCACCAGGTTGTACGCACTCCGGAGATCTAATTTGGTGAAGAAGCGCACCCCATTTATTGACTCGGTCACTGAAGGAATGAGGGAGAGAGGATAACTAAATCGTATCGTCTCCTTGTTCAGTGATCGATAATCAATGCAAGGGCGCAGACTGCCGTCTTTCTTCTTCACAAAAAAGAAACTTGAGGAGGCGGGTAAAGTGGAGGGACGTATAAACCCCTGGCACAGGAACTCTGTGACGTATGTTTCCATAGCCTCCGTTTCAGCCTGTGACAGGGGATACACATGGCACAGCGTCTACCCGGAGGTTTATCGCGCAATCCCCTGCCCGATGAGGTGGTAACTTGGTCGCCTGCATTTTGAAAAACGAGTGCACCAAATCGAGGTATTCGGGGGGAATGCGCATGGTGGAAGTACTGTCTGGACTTTCCACCATGGTTGCACCAACGGAAACACAGAGACATCTACCTTGACACTCTCGCGACCACCCCGTGAGAACCCTCTGTGGCCATGAGAATGTGGGGTTGTGGAGTGCTAACCAAGGGATACATAGTACCAAAGGGAAAGCAGGAGACTAAATGATAAAAAATAGTGACTTGCTCGCAATGAGTCTCGTGGGTAACCATGGTGATTGGTGCGGTAACTTCCCTAACAAACCCGGACCCTAATTGTCGACTGTCAAGTGCTCTGATAGGGAGTGGAATGGATAGGGGAACCAATTAAATGCCTAGACTGTGTGAGAATACCCTGTCAATAAAGTTCCTAGCTGCGCCTGAATCGACTAGCACCTTACACTGGGGAACTACAATGTGATCAGTAAAGTGGATGAGTAGGGTACAGTGGGCAGCAGAGGACTCTGAACAAGTGTGGGTGTTCGATACCTGGGGTGATGCGAGAGTGCCCTGCCTGCCGCCTCCAGACCCAAAAGAACGCTGACGACATCGTGCGGTGTAATGTCCCTTCGTGCCACCAGAGTGACACTGGCGCAGTTGTCCTCCGCTCTCTCGGATCGCGGCTCCACCCAGTTCCATCAGCTCGTGATCCGAGTCGGCCGGGTTTGGAATGGGCAGACCCCCTCCAGGACGTCCTCTGGCCACCAGCAGGTTGTCCAAACGGATGGCCATGTCCACCAGTTGCGTGAAGGACAACATGGTGTCCCGGCAGGCTGGCTCCCTTCAGAAACTCCAAGGCGAAGTACTGAGCAGTCCTCGTCCCTTGCCTCAGGTGGACCAGCCGCTCGCCCGCCTCTCAACCCGTAGTTGAGAGGCGAGCGAACTCCCCGTAGTTGTCCAACGAGGCTCCTCCTTCGTTCCATACCGCGTTGGCCCACTCCAGGGCTTTCCCCGACAGGCAGGAGATGAGGGCAGACACCTTCTCCCGCTCCGATGGGGCCGGCCTGATGCTGGAGAAGTAGAGCTCCAGTTGGAGGAGGAATCCCTGGCAGAGAGCAGCTGTCCCGTCGAACTCCCGTTGTCGGGATATATGGATCCCGCTGGGGTGTGGGAGGCTGGATCCGATTGCCCAGCTGGTCTCGACAGATTGGGTCCTCTCCTCTCCAGGCGTTGGACAACCTGGAGAACCCGATCCATCGCTTCTCCCAAGCTGGCTAGCATTGTTGAATGCTCCTGGACCCGTGCCACGACTCCAGGCATGCGCTCCTTTCCTGCTGACTCCATAGCGGGTGGGTGATTCTGTCATGCGTGATTTGAAGGAGTCAGGCCCAGGAGGGTAAATCACAGTATACAGAGTTTATTCCATAATCCAGCGTAACTAGTCCAGTGCGCAAAACAGGTGCACTGGAACAAACATGCACACGGGGAAAAAACCCTGGCAATACAAAATACTGAGCTCAACCGAGCTACTAATCCTCACAATGAACAATCACCCACAAGGACAAGGGTGGCAGAGGGAACACTTAAACACGTACTAATGAGGGGAATATGAACCAGGTGTGTGTAATTGACAAGACAAGACAAATGGAATGATGAGATATGGAGCGGCAGTGGCTAGAAGACTGGTGAGGATGAACGCTGAAGCCTGCCCGAACAAGGAGGGGAGGCAGCTTCGGAGAAAGTTGTGACATCCTCAGTCTCTTCATTCTCAATTTGACAATTAATAATATAACTTTTGTCAATTTAATCTTGTCTTTCGAACACATCTATTATTATTATTATTATTATTATTATTATTATTATTATTATTATTATATGTGTGAAATTTGTTTCAATATAGTTTAGGTGTAGTTTGGACGGGCCAGGTGGGCAGGCAACTGTTGTCTTACAGTCAGAAAGTACTAGGGGTGTACCGAGTACTCAGACAAAATCAGTATCGTAACTGATATGGAGGATTTTCAGATTATGATGATTATGACAAAAGTATTTTTTGTAATTATCCATGATCGGGAAATAGTTATTTTCAGCTACTAGCACTCATCTCTTTTTCACTCAAACAGTAGAGCGCAGCAGAGTATAGTACAGTTCAGTACATTAAAGTAGAGTATAGTTCAGTACATTACAATACAGTAGAGTACAGTATAGAACAATAGAGTAAAGTACAGTATAATTTACTATATTGTACTCTACTGTACCTTACTGTACTTTACTGTACTGTTCTCTACTGTACTGTATGTACTGTACACTACGTACTGTACTCTACTGAACTAAACTCTATTGTACTGTACTCTACTGAACTAAACTCTACTATGTTCTACTGTACTGTACCATACTGTGCTGTCTAAACCGGACCGACCAAATGTGGTCTAGTTTGGGGGCGGAGCTCATTAGATTAATACACAACATGCTTTGCCAGTGTTCCTTTTACATTGACATTTAGGGATTTTAGCAGACACACTTATCCAGAGCGATTTACAGTCAGTGAAATCAACTAAGGTAGATAACCAACCACATATCACAGATATAGCAAGAAAAACGTTTCTGTGACCGTTACTGAGAATGTTATTGTATTTGAAGTGTTCTGTATTTTCTTTCTGTTGGTCTGGAAGCTTTGAACATGATCACTGCCTGTTCTAAAGCTTTTGAAAAGGCTTACATACAGTAAGTGCATGTGACAGGTGGAAGGAATAATAAATATTCTATACTGGGATCTTTAGTTTGCTCCATTTTCATATTTTAATTGGAATAAAAATGGTTGAATGTGATATGTTTTTTTCATTGACATGTAGATATAAGTGAATGGAAGTACGGTTGAAATTTGGCAATAGAAACAATGACCAGAAAATAAGTATTTTCAAAATCCGTGAAATATGTATTTTTAACACCCATAAAACACATATTTTTCAATGTCTGTAAATTACGTATTTTCAACATCCGGAAAATATGTATTTTTTAAGTATTCTCATCATCTGGAAAATACATTTTTTCGTAGTCCAGATTGAAGATGAACCTAATTTCAACGTCTGGAAAATAACTCTAAATACGTATTTTCAATGTTATTTTGCTCACTGGGTAAGCAGGGTCTGGATATGAACATAGACACTAATGCAAATACAAATACACTGGCCTATCCTTTGTTTTGGGGTTAATCCAATGCATTGAAATTGCTATTCAAAGACAACAGAAAGAGAGCTGCCAATATGTCAGTGGGATACCACTTCCCCCATGGAGCATTCTAGCATATGCAGAGGCAATACAAGTTAAATTAAAGGAATATCATTACAAGCCCCCTCAGATATTTCAAATGAGAGTCAATTAGATGATGATCTAGCACATCTAAAAAACGTGGGTTTCCCTGCCACTGTCTGTCCTCCACATAGGATGACAGCGTGTATCTGTGCAACGGAGAACATATTCTAGCTCACAAGGGGTTCTATATCATTTCTACTGATTCACGGATTACGATACAGACTAGCCTATGATGGACTGACTATATCTTAAGCTATCAAGAGAAACGGTAGGCTGTTGGAGCCTGAAAATAGTTTTTGCTAAATAAAGGTGTGGTTTTGGACAGCAATGCTCCCTTCCCACTAAGCATTTTTGTTGCAGTCCGGACCAGCCTTGATAGACGTCTATGTTTGGTTCAGATTTTGTCCAGCCTGGACTGGCCTTGATTTTTTAAGTCCACAGACGTCCGGTCCAGGCCTATATTTGGCCCAATCATAGACGTCTATAATTAGATCAGATTTGGTCTGGTCTGGACTTGATTTGGCCCAAACATAGACATCTATAATTGGTTCAGATTTGTTCTGGTCACAAGTTTGGACAGCACAGTACATCACAATACAGTACAGTAGAGCATAGCAGAGTACAGTAATTACAGTACAGTACAGTAAATAAAAGTAGAGTACAGTACAGTAGTGTACAGTACAATACAGTAGAGCACAGTAGAGTAAAGTAAAATATAGTGTACTGTATTGTACCCTTCTTTACTCTAATGTACTCTACTACTGAACTAAACTGTACTGTACTCTACTGAATTAGATATACTGTACTCTACTGTGCTATACTGTACTAAACTATGCCGTACTGTACAGTGATCATACTTGTGAAACATAGCCTAGACATCTATGATTCGTTCAGATTTGGATCTGGTCTGCATCGATCAAATTTGTACTTGAAATTTGCCCATGAAAGGTGTCGTTTTTACATCCGGAAAATATGTATTTCCCCTCTCATTCAGCACCTAAAAGTGCACCCGATGTCAACGTCTGGAAAAAACGTCAAAAATATGTATTTTCAACATCCTTTTTCTTACTGGGTTGTCTCTTGCTCCGCTACCCACCTGCCTCCAGACCGCATTTTTGTCACGGTGCCAACTGGTATTTTAATCAGCGCGTATGTTGTGATTACATTCTCTACCTCTCTTTCCCATTTGACGTCGGGCAGTGCGGATGAAATTACGTTCAAGGCAGCGACACTTGAGAGCATAAACAAGAAGATTGAAAAAATAAAGGCTCGCTTGGCCTCTAAGAACAGATAGCGTGACTAAAAACAGAGACCCTGGTTTATGAACAGGAATATTCGGCACACAGGTCGTGCCCATTGCGGTTCGAGAGGATGGGATATGCACGCAACATTTCCAAAGGATTCGTCTTACTTTTGCTTGCATGTTTTTTACTTGTAGTGGTCAGCAAGCGAGCGAGAACGCCCCGTTGTCCCGCTTCATGTACATGTACCAAAGATAATGCTTTATGTGAAAGCGCAAGACTGATTCCTCGCAGCTTTCCCACGGATGTCATGTCACTGTAAGTCTATATGCATGTTATTATGATTGATCCATGTTCAAGACAATCCCTGAAATTACAATGAATTATATCACATATTATAATACAAGTTATGTTATTTTTTGTTTTATTAATGCTGGTAATGTATGACTGCAGGGATAAACATGTCACCTAAATATTTGGTATGAAGAGACGATGTTTCTAGACGTCGGCTATTCGAGTGTTATGAAATTCTCTGCTTGTGTGGTTTCCCAACAGATCATTCGTCAAATCCGGATTCAGTGAAATCCCTAAAGAAAGCTTCATCCACACGCCCGCTCTGCATCTCCTGTGAGATTCTCTCCGGTGCTTTTTGTTCTTAACGCTTTGTTACAATGTGTCAGTCTCCTGTGAGGTGATCATCGCCATGTTTTAATAGACAAAAGCTGTGCGATCATTGGGTCTCCTCATCTAGTCCTAGTGAATGTTTGGCGATGGTCCGTTGCGTGTTTGGGGAATATGCAGCGTTGGACTGTTAAGTAGAATACCGTGCGTGACGTTTGGACGGGCTATTCACTACAATACCTCTTTCTGTATAAGCGTCATGAAAATTCTCCCAGTGGATTTTCAGATGACTCAGTTATTGTTGCCAATATTGTCATTGACAAATGGGTTTTAGATTAGAATAGCCTATGTTTGCTTTCAAAATATTTATAATGAAACACATAACAGATCATGTTATTTCACGGGAAATGCCCCTATTGTGTTAGACTGTGTTTATTTTGGTATCCTGGTAGCCTATAGACTAAGGGGGAATCCCTCTTTGGAAAAGGGAATCCCCATCACTCAGCCTTGTCTCATAGGGTGGAATTGACTCAGTCATCAAGCCCCCAGTACACAACTATCCATCTCATACATAGCCTATATATCAATCACTACTGGAGAGGCTTAGGCAGGTACGTTTTTACAAAACAAAATTGTTCATTACATAACGTGCATTCGGAAAGGATTCTGACCCCTTGACTTAAACATTTTGTTACCTTACAGCCTTATTATAAAATTGAATGAATATATTTTTTTCTTCATCAATCTACACACAATACCCCATACTGACAAGGCAAAAACTGGTTTTTAGAAATGTTTGCAGATTTATTTAAAATAAAAATGGAAGCATCACATTTACATAAGTATTCAGAACGTTTACTCAGTACTTTCTTGAAGTACCTTTTGAAGTGAGTACAGCATCGCGTCTTCTTGGGTATGACGCTACAAGCTTGGCACTCCTGTATTTGGGGATTTTCTCCCATTCTTCTCTGCAGATCCTCTCAAGCTCTGTCAGGTTGGATGGGGAGCGTCGCTGCACAGCTATTTTCAGGTCTCTCCAGAGATGTTAGATCGGGTTCAAGTCCAGGCTCTGGCTGGGCCACTCAAGGACATTCAGAGACTTGTCCCGAAGTCACTCCCGCGTTGTCTTGGCTGTGTGCTTAGGGTCGTTGTCCTGTTGGAAGGTGAACTTTCACCCCAGTCTGAGGTCCTGAGCACTCTGGAGCAGCTTTTCATCAAGGATCTCTCTGTACTTTGCTCCGTTCATCTTTGCCTCGATCCTGACTAGTCTCCCAGTCCCTGCAACTGAAAAACATCCCCACAGCGTAATGCTGCCACCACCATGCTTCACCATAGGGATGGTGCCAGGTTTCCTCCGTATGTGACGCTTGGCATTCAGGCCAAAGAGTTCAATCTTGGTTTCATCAGACCAGAGAATTTTGTTTCTCATGGTCTGAGAGTCCTTTAGGTGCCTTTTGGCAAACTCCAAGCGGGCTGTCATGTGCCTTTTACTGAGGAATGGCTTCCGTCTGGCCACTATACCATAAAGGATTGATTGGTGGAGTGCTGCAGAGATGGTTGTCCTTCTGGAAGGTTATCCCATCTCCACAGAGGAACTCTGGAGCTCTTTCAGAGTGACCATCGGGTTCTTGGTCACCTCCCTTCT